>NC_081575.1:507485-633195 GCF_022355385.1 Mustela nigripes | reverse complement strand
CGCTTTGGATTCACTTCTCCGCCGGTCCTACCTTTCAGAAAGTGGTTGTTTTTCTGTTTCCAGAATTGCTGTTCTTCTTCTCTTCGATCTGCCGATGGATTTTCAGGTGTTTGCAATCTTTAGATAAGCTATCTAGCTGATCTCCGGCTAGCTGAAGCAGTCTCAGCTTGCTACTTCTCTGCCATCTTGACTCCTCCCGATATTATCTATTCTTAATACTTTACTTCGCCTTCACAAATGAGGATTTAGCTCACATGCCCTGCCCCATCTCCATGTCCCCAAGTGTAGTTATATTACTACTTTTGTTCTTCTGTTGATGACTTTTCTGTTCTTCAAGTTTGCCCCTTTATTCTGTCCACAACAGACAATAGACACTATCTTTTGGCTCCCTGCTGTTACTTGTATTTTTTACTATAAACCTTTATATTTTCACAGTTGCAAACAGCTGTGGTATGTGTTGCAACCATAATTGCATTTTCTGTGCCTTTTCTACTAGTTGACTCTAAGAGTAGAAAATACAGTGTTTATCATCATGATTATGTCAATATCATTATTCCATGTACAACCAAGCAGTGTAAAGTAGTATATTATGATACCATTTCCTTTCTTGAATAGCTTTTTGCTTTTTCATGGGGTGTTTCAATGGCTTTTCTCTCCTTATTTTTCTGCCTTTATCACCTCCCTGAGTTCTACATTCTTAGGAGTAATATAGAAATCTTTAGAGTCCCTGCTTTTGCTAGGATTACTCCCTGAAGCCCTCCATCTTCCTACCTTAGTCAGGTCTTGACTGACATCCTGGAACTTTCCTTCATCATTCTCCTTGGTTAGATTCACTGATTTCAGTGGATTTCATTTCAGTCCACTGTCTGGATTTTGTGTCATCTTTCTTGGTTCACTCTTTCTAAGAAAGGTATGCATTTGAGTCTTTTACCTGTCTAACTCTTGTTCTTTTATAGGGCACTTTTTTTCCTCTGACAGTTTTTGGGAACTTCTCTATTCTTGATGTTGTGAAATTTCATATGATACAACCGGAGTGTGGATATTTTATGATTCAAACTGCTGGATGCTATCAGTGAGACAGCATTTGTCCTGCAACTCTGGGAAGTTCTGTGCTATCATTTTCTTCTGTATCCTCAGATAAAACAATCCATATATTCCTGGGAAGAAAAGATTTTATTCATAATTCAATCAAGTCCCATCATTTAAAGCTTCTTCAAGTGTAACTCAGTCTTTGGGGGATAATTCCTCATTCTTTGAGTTATTTCCCTTTTTCTCCACTTTGACTCGAATAAAGTGGCATTTGGAGTGTTGGTAAATGAACTTACGCTATAGGGAAGGGAGACTTCCTGGTCTCAAGCTGGTTTAGGGAATCAGGACATGAATCCTTCTATTCATGGTTAATGCCCACCTTCATTTACCCAGTGTATTTCTCCTCTCTCATGGAGTTGAAGCCCCAACATGAAGAGAGAACCTTAATAGCTTCCTCTCCTGTGACTACCTCATTCTCCCCATAGGTTAGTAGGATCGGTGTGTCACATCATTTTCTCTGTTCTTAGATAAATCTCCCCCTTGTTTTTCCTCTCTCTTTCTAGAACTCCTATTAGTCAGATATTAAAGGTCCTAGATTGACAGTAGTGACTCTTTAACTCATATTTTCTCTCTGTTTTTTGTTGTTCTGATTTCTCAAGAATATTTTAGATTTTATCTTTCAGCCCTTTCATTTAGCAATTTTTTATATTTTTAATTCGTAAGAGATTTTTCCTTGCTTAGTGCTTATTCCTATTTCACAGTATCCTATTCTTGATTTGTTGACATGATAGTTAAATAGGAAATGTTAAATTTTCTTCTGTTTTTTTCAGTTACCTGTTTCCTCTGTGGTAATTTTTTTTCTGTTTATTTTTATTATATTTATATTCATGTTATATTTATAATATATTATGACATTTAAAAACACTTCTTTTCCATCCTCTTTTAAGAACAAGCCAACAAAAACACGATAGCTCATTATTTGTAGCCTTAGCTCGTTAACTGGAGCCTTTATTTTAGGGTGAATTCATTGAGAGCTGGCCACTTTTCTCCTGGATCACCAAGTGCTGGATTTTAGGTATCCTGCTCTGGGACACCAGTCTTAACAATTGCTACAATTCCAGACACTTTATTCTCTTAGTTAGGAGAACTTTTACTCTGCTGCTATTGTTGTTAATGATGATGATGGTGATTTTGGCTTAAGAATGGAAGGCTGGTTACTAGTTCTGTGTATCCAAAGGCTCAGTTGTAGAAGAGCATAAAAGATTAACTAGAGTCCAAAATTTCTGGCAGGAAGACCAAAAAAGGGTAGCCTCCAGGAAATTACACAAAGGGAGGAGTGTGTTAACGCCAACTTCATAAAGTTGTTTGTAAATTTCTGGGCCCACTCGTGAGCCATTAATGTATGGACCTGATCTTAATTAGCATAAATGATAACTGAATTAACTAGTAGACCACCACAGAAGTCCCATACTAACCACTGGGTGGCATGCAGGCAGGAAGGATCTGAAGATCACTAGAAATGCTCTGAAAGTTGAACTGACATTGGAACCACAGCCCACTGTGGAATTTTCAGCCTGAACTTAACTGGGCAGATGGCCTGCTAAAACAAAAACAACATTCCTTGTAGAATATAAACAAGACCCAGGAGATTATAAAAAATATTCAAAATACACAGTATATAATTCAGAATTAGTATGGGAAGAATGACAAAAATCTCAACTTGCATGGAAAACAGTAGCCAACAGATGCCAACACTGAGGGGACAATGATGTGGGAATGATCTGATAGACCTTAAAGTAACTATTATAAAAATGTTTTTAAAAATCACAAATACTTCTGTAACAAATGTTTAAA
Source organism: Mustela nigripes (assembly GCF_022355385.1). NCBI lineage: Eukaryota > Metazoa > Chordata > Mammalia > Carnivora > Mustelidae > Mustela > Mustela nigripes. The sequence goes on along the minus strand of NC_081575.1, from coordinate 630,312 downwards.
TAGAAAGTCTCAGCAAACAAATAATTTGGCAAAACCTGTGAGAATCAACTTTCTTAGAACTATAAAAGCTAATCAGAACTTTATAGCAACCAGGCAAATGCTTAGTCAAAAAAAAAATCACAATCTCACATTTAAGGAACTCTTTGTTGAGTCATTACAGGGCCACTAAGCTAACAGGACCGAAATCTCAGTGGCCATATATAACAAAGAATATAGATTATGAAAAATTAGTTCAAGAAAGTCACAAACAAAAAATCAGATAAAACAAGCAGCAACAACAAACCCTAGGGTGGGGTAGAATCTGGTTTCCACTATTCCTGTTATAATATTCAAAACATCCAGTTTTAACAACAACAAAAAAGGCATTCAAAGAAACAAATTTGGGGCCATAGACAAGAAAAAGGAATTGATAAAAAATTCCTGGAGGAAGCACAGACATTGGAATTATAATCAATATTCTCAAAAAGCTAAAAGGAAACCATGTACGAAGAACTAAAGGAAACTATGGAAAGGACAGAGGCTATCAAATTGAGAATATTTGTAAAGAGATAAATTATAAAAAGGAACAAACTAGGAATTCTGGAATGAGAAGTGTAATAACTGAAGTGGGAAATTGATCAGAGAGGTTCAACAACAGATTTGAGAAGAAAAAAGAAAGAATCAACTGATACTATGTCTGAGGAACAGAAAGTGAAAAGAATGAAGAAAATTGAACAGAGCCTAAGAGACCCATGGGGCACTTTGAAATATTATCAGTATACTCAAAATAGGAGTCTCAATACAAGATGAGAGGGAGAAACAGGCAGAAAATATATATAAAAGAATAATGGTAAAAAAAAGTTCCCAAATTTGATGAATGGCATGAAGATACACATCCAAGAATCTCAAAGAACTCCAAGCAGGATACACTCAAGCAGACTGACATTGACTCATATTATAATCAGTGTTGGAAGCCAAAGGCAAAGAGAGAATCTTGAAAGTAGCAAGAGAGAAGTGACTCATTACACACGAGGGTTAGGGTTAGATTGAAAGGCAATTTATCATCAGAAACCAGGGTAGCCAAAAGGCAGTGGGATGAAATATTCTAAATGCTGAGAGAGAAAAAAAGAACAGAGCTACTAAGGAAGAATTCTGTATCTGGCAAAATCATCCTCTAAAATGAAGGAGAAATTGGCATTCCCAGGTAAACAAAAACTGAGAATATTGGTACTAGTAGATCCACCAAACAGTGGCTGAAAATACATTTTGCTCAAGTGCACATGGGATGTTCTCCAGGATAAATCACATGTTAGTCCACAAAGTAAGTCTCAATAGATTTAAAAAGTTTGAAATCATACAAAGCATCTTCTAAAAATACAGAATGAGATCTGAAATCATTTACAGATGGAAATTTGGAAATTTCACAAATATGTGGAAATTAAATAATACAGTCTTAAGCAACCAATGGGACAAAGAAAAATTACAAAAGGAATTTAAAAATATTTTGAGATTGAAAATAAAATCACAGTATACCAAAATTTATGAGTTACCAAAAAACAGTACTTAGAGGAAAATTTATAGCTATACAGTAAAAAAGAAATCAGCCAGGAGTGCCTGGCTGTCTCAGTTGGTAGAGTGTGTGACTCTTGATCTTGGGGTTGTGAGTTCTCCCTCCAGGTTGGTTGTAGAGATTGCTTAAAAAAAAGAAAGCAAAATTAAAGTTAAAAAAATAATTAAAAAAATTTTTAAGTCAATAACCTAACTTTACAGTTTAAGGAACTGGAAAAAGTGTCAACCAAATACAAAGCAGTTAGAAGGAAGGAAACCATAAGTGTTAAAGTTGAAGACGAAATAGGGACAAAACAATACATAAGGGACACCTGGGTGGCTCAGTCTGCCTTTGGCTTAGGTCATGATCTCAGGGTCCTGGGATTGGGCTCCACATTGGGCTTCCTGTTCAGCCAGGAGTCTGCTTTTCCCTCTCCCTCTGTCCCTACCCTGTGTGTGCTCTCTCACTCACTCTCTCGCAAATAAAATTTTTTTTAAAAGAAAATCAATAGAATTAAATACACAAAAAGTTCTTGAAAGAGGTCAACAAAATTGACATATCTTTAGTTAGAATGGCAAAAATGAGAGAAGACACAAATAACTAAAATTTGAAATAAAAGTGGGGACACTACCACTGGCCTTCCAGAAATAAAAGGATTATAAGGTAAAACTGAACAATTACATGCCAACATATTAGATAACCTAAATTAAATGGAAAAATTCCTAGAAATACACAAACTGCCAAAACTGGTTCAAAAGGAAAGAAAACTAGAACAAACCTATAAAAATAGATTAAATCAGTAGTAAAAAACCTCCTGACAAAGAAAATTCTAAAACCAGATGACTCCACTCATTAATTCTGACACAGACTAAAAGAAGAATTAACACTAATCCTTCTCAAATTCTTCCAAAAAATAGAAGAGGAGGGAATACTTATAATTCATTCTTTGAATCCATTACCCTGATACCAAAGCCAGACAATAATATCACAAAAAAAGTAAAAGAAAAAAATTACAAGGCACTATTCCTTATGAATACAGATTCAAAAATTTTCAGCAAAGCCCTAGCAAACTGAATGCAAGAGCATAGTAAAAGGATTATATGCCATGACCAAATGGTATTTATCCCAGACATACAAGCAAGTTTTAAGATAAAATCTTTAATATAATATGAAGGGAAATACCCACATGATTATCTTAATTGGTGCACAAAAAGCATTTGACAAATTCCAACACAGTTTCATGATAATATCACTCAAAAAACTAAGAATTTAGAGGACATTCCTCAACATTTATTGACATTTACGAGAACCCCCAACTAAGATTTTACTTAGTGGTGAAAGAGTGAAAACTTTCTAAGATCCGGAACAAGATAGGATGCCCACTTTCACCACTGCTATTCAACATTGTACTAGTAATTCTAGCCAAGACAATTAGGCAAGAAAACTAATAAAAGGCATCCAAGATGGAATGTAAGAAGTAAAACTATCTGTATTTGAAGATGACATGATCCTATTTATATAGAAAGTCCCCAAAAAGTCCCCCAAAGCTATTAGAGCTAATAAATTTAGCAAAGCTGTAGTGCTCAAAGTCAATATTCAAAAATCAGTATGTTTCTACATACTAGCAAGGAACAATCCAAAAAGGAAATTAAGAAAATAGTTTGTTTACAGTAGCATTCATAATAATGAAATAATGGAATACCCAGGAAAAAAAAACTTAATCAAGTATGGGAAAGACTTTTAAAGTTAAAAATAGAGTATGCTGCTGAAAGAAATTAAAGAAAAACTAAATAAATCAGAAGAGATCCCGTATTCATGGATCAGAAGACTCAGTATCATTAAGGTGAGAGTACATCCCAAAGAGATCTCCAGATTCAATACAATCCCTATTAAAATTCTAATGCCCCTTTCTGGGGTGCCTGGGTGGCTCAGTCAGTTGGACATCTGCCTTTGGCCCAGTTCATGATCCCTGGGTTCTGAGACCAAGCCATGCATCAGACTCCTTGCTCAGTGGGGAGCCTGCTTCTCCCTCTCCTGCTCCCCCTGCTTGTGTGCTCCCTCCCTCTGTCTTACAAATAAATAAATAATATCTTAAAAAGACAAAATTCTAAGGCCCCTTTTACAGAAATGGAAAAGATGATCCTAAAATTTATATAAAATTGCAAGGTGCCCTGGATAGCCAAAATAATAATGAAAAAGAACAAAGTTGGAGGAATTATACTTCCGGATTTCAAAACTTAGTACAAAGCTTCAGCAACCAAAACAGTGTGGATCTGGCATAAGTATAGATTATAAACCAGTAGAATAGAATCGAGATTCCAGATGTAAACCTGTATACTTATGGCCATTTGATTTTCAACAAGGGTACTAGTGTTATTCAATGAGGAGAGAATAGTCTGTTCAAGTGTTGCTGGGACAACTGGATATCCATATCTATTATAAACAAAAGTTAACTCAAAATAGGTCAATGACCTAAATAGAAGAGCCGAAGCCAGAAAACTCTGAGAAGAAAACATGGGGATAATCATGACATTGGATTTTTTTTAATTTTTAATTTTAATTAATTTATTTTTTAATAGGCTCCACGCTTGGTGTGGAGGCCAACACATGGCTTGAACTCACGACCCTGAGATTAAGACCTAAGCTGAGATCAAGAGTTGGATGCTTAACCAACCAAGTCACTCAGACACCCCCTGACATTGGATTTTAGATGGAATCTTAGATATGACATGAAAAGCATGAATAACGAACATAAAGTGAACTTTAAAAAATTAAAAACTCTTGTGCCTCAAAAGACATTATTGAGAAAGCGAAAGGGCAAGCTACAGAATAGGAGAAAATATTTGCCAGTCAGATAGCTACTATGGCTCTAGTATTCAGAATATATAAGGTAGTCTCAAAATTCAACAGCAAAATGACCAAAAAAACCCTCTATTTAAAAATGGGCAAGGAATTTGAATAGATCTTTCTAAAGAAGATGTACAAATGGTCAATAAGTATGTGAAAAAATATTCATCAGTCATTTTGAAAATGCAGATCAAAGCTAAAATGAGATGCCCCCTCACATTTGATAAGTTGAACATAATTTTCAAAATGGAAAATAGCAAGTTGGTAAAGATGTGGAGAAATTGGAAACTTTAGATGTTGCTGGTGGGATTATAAAATGTTGTCACTGTGGAAAACAGTTTGGTGGTTCTTCAAAAAGTTAGAATTATCTTATGTTCTAGTAATTGTATTCCTAGGTATATATCCAAAAGAATTAAAAATATGAATTCAAATACTTGTATGTGAATATTCATAGCAGCAGTATTCACAATAGTCAAAAAATGGAAACAACCCAAATGTTCACCAACTGATGAATAGATAAGCTAAATATAGTACAGTTGACCCTTGAACAACATGGGGGCTAGGGGTGCCAACCCTCAGTAAAAAATACACATATAACTTTTGACTTCCCCAAATATTAACTACTAATAGCTTACTGTTGACCAGAAACCTTACTGATAACATAAATAGTCAATTAACACATATTTTATATATGTATTATATACTGTATTCTAATATGGAAAAGAAAATTTTAATAAAATAATAAGAAAAAATACATTTATACTACTATTCTGTATTTATAAGAAAAAAATATATGTAAGTGGACTCATACAATTTAAACCCTTGTTGTTTAAGGATCAGCTATATCCTTTGAATGGAATATTACTCATTTGGAATATTACTCATTCAGAGAAAAGGAATGAAATGTTGAAACCTGCTACAACATGGAGGAATTACGCTAAGTGAAGCCAAACACAAAAAGTCACATATTATATGATTTCATTATATAAAGTATTCAGAATAGCTAAATCCACAGAGACAGCAAATTGGTGGTTGGCAATGGGTTGAAGAGAGGGGAGAATGGGGGAGCAGCTGTTTAATGAATATGGTGTTTTATTTTGGGGTGATAGAAATGTTGTAGAACTAGTTAGGTGTTGTGGTCCCCCAGCATCATGAATGTACTAAGTGCTACTGAATTGTTCACTTTAAAGTGGTTAATTTTAGGGGCGCCTGGGTGGCTTAGTGGGTTAAAGCCTCTGCCTTCGGCTCAGGTCATGATCCCGGGATCCTGGGATCGAGCCCCTTAACGGGCTCTCAGCTCAGCGGGGAGCCTGCTTCCCCCCTACCCCCCGCCTGCCTCTCTGCCTACTTGTGATCTCCACCTGTCAAATAAATTAACTCTTTAAACAATAAAATAAAATAAAATAAAATTGTTAATTTTATATGAATTGTATCTCAATTTTTAAAAATGGGCAAAGGACTTAAGTAGATATTTCTCCAAGGAGTGTATACACATGGCCAGTAAACATGTAAAAAGCTGCCCTACATCATTAGTCTTTAGGGAAATGCAAATAAAAACAGTAACTAACTTACCCTAACTTCCCACCCAGTAGGATAGGTCTAAGTTTTTAAAGGAAAATAACATGTTGCTGAGGCTGTGGAGACAGTGGAACCCTGACTCATTGTAGATGGGAATAGACATTGCTTCAGTTGCTGTGGAAAAGTTTGGTGATTCCTCAATAATTGTATATAGAATTAACGTATGACCTGGCAGTGGTACCCTTAGGTAACACCAAAGACAATTGAAAACAAGTGTTCAAAGAAAAACTTGTACTTGAATGCTGATAACAGCATTTTTTAATAATAGCCAAAACCCGACATATGGGCTGATAAATGCTGTAACATGGTGGACCCTGAATACTTGCTAAGCCACATATGGTACAAAATATCCAGAAAAGGCAAATCTGGAGAGACGAAAAGTAGAGAAGAGAGGCAAATTGAGAGTACATTTGTGTGCTGTTTCAATAATCAGCAGATCAGACAAAACTGGAAAAGCTGTACAGTGAAGGAAGGATTGCATTTTCAATAAAATGGTGTTAGATAATTAGACCAGCATATACAGAATAATGTCAATCTAGTCTTATATCAAACTTTGTATATAGAAAAGATCATAGGTTCAAATAGAAAACAAAACTATGAAAGTTTTAGAGTTAAAGAGAGGAGAAAATCTGTATGTTGGGCCTGCCAACAACTTACACATAGAACCAAAAGTATTTTCCATAAAAGAAAACTTGATAAATGAGACTTCATCAAAATTAAAAACTTTGCTGAGTGAAACTTGTTTTATTTTTAATTTTAATTTTTTAAAAGATTTTGTTTATTTGTCAGACAGAGGGAAAGAGCACAAGCAGGGGGAGCAGCAGGCAGAGAGAGAAGCAGGTCCCCCAGTGATCAAGGAGCCCAATGTGAGGCTCCATCCCAGGACCCTGAGACCATGACCTGAGCCGAAGGCAGACGCTTCACTGACTGAGCCACCCAGGCTCCCCATGAAAGAAACTTTTAAGAGAATAAAAAGACTAGTTACAGAATGAGTGAAAATATTTGCAAGTCACATATCTGACTATAGACTTTGTATCAAGAATAGATAACGAACTCTTAAAACCCAACCAAAAAAGCAAACAACCCGATTAAGAAACAGGCAAAAGACATGAACAAATACTTCAAGTCTATAAGGATAGCAAATAAGCACATGAGAAGATGGTGAACATCACTAGCTACTAAGAAAACAAACATGGAACTGGAACTCATAAAATGCTGGTGGAAATGCACCGTGATGAAGTCACTTTAGAAAACTGGGACTTAGCAGTTTCTTGTTTTCTGCCGAAGAGAAATAAACATAATTTCACACAACCTTGTATGCATATGTTTATAACAGCTTTATCATAACTGCCATAAAATGTAAACAACCCAAATTCCTTCCATAGGTGAGTAGATCATCAAACTCTAAGACACCTATACGGTGGAGAAATGCTCAACAATAAAAAGGAATGAACTTTTAATATAGGCAACTTGTAAGAACTGGAGGCTAAGTGGAAGAAGGCCGTCTCAAAGGGTCTCAAATGCTGTATGATTGCATTTATGTGATATTCTGAAAAATGAAATTATAGGATAGAGAATAAGTCATTGGTTGCTAGGGCTTATGGATTGGGGTGGGGTATGAGTATAAAGGCTTACCATGAGGGAATTTTTTTAGAGTTGTTGATGGAAAATTCTGTACCCTTGTTAAAGTGGCTACTGGAGTCTATGTTAGATTTCTTTGAACTGTACTTCATGCACATTGTACTGTATGACAAAAGTGGGAAAAAAAACACATTATATGTCATCAGTACATGACTTTTGTGACAGACAAATGATTTTAAGATCTAAAGAAAGGGGTGATTTCATAGGAAAATATACCAAAGCTGATTAAAAAATAGAAAATTATTTAGTGCAGTTATCAAAGCTGAGACTGAAAATAGTGATTAAGGATCTATAATTGTAAAAGCCGTCATGTTTACATGGCTTCACACTGAATTCTAAGTAACTTTTGAAGGATAGGTGGCTCTAAATCCATTTACATGTTTTTCCAGACCATACAGAAAGGTTAAAAGCTCCCCAATTTTTAAAAATAACTAGAATAATTTTGACACCAAAATCTGATTAGAGATATCACAGAAAAAAACTGTTGACCAGTATCACTTAAAGATGTAAGAATTCAGAATAAAATATCAGCAAATCAAATATAACAGTGTTATTAAGGAATAATACACAATGAGCAAGTTCAGTTTAATCCAGAAATACAGGTTCCTTCAGCTTCAGGAAATCTTAATGTATTATAATTCATTACATCCAGAGATCATAGGGGAAAAACCATAGACACTGGAAAGACATTGACAGAAGTCATTGTTAATGGTAACTGTCAGGTACTCGATGTGCCTCCTCTCATTTAATTTTGCCAAAACTCCTGTGCCCACCCCCCCTTTATTGGTGAGGAAATGAACTCAGAAATTAAGAGACTTGATGCCACATCACTAGAGCTTTTCTGTGGCCCCCAAGTTAATAGCCATCCCTGTTCATAGTCTGGATCCCAGCCAGGGACAGAGCCCAAGAACAAGAAGTATATGCAGTGGTGCCTAGGACGTGTTTATGTTCACTTGCAGCCTTTCTAACCCAGAGCATTTTATCAGAAGCCAGGCCCACTTGGTCACACAGCTGGTGGTCTGCATTTATTCGGTTTGTGGGAAGCTGATCCCAGGTCCTTTCCTCGCCTTGAAGGAGAAAGGATTTTGGAAGAGACAGTATATGGTAGCAAAACCAACAAATATACAATATAGTATTTCTCATTAAATTAATACTTTTTGTTGCTTTTCTAAATAGGATTTCCCCCCTTTTTCTATCATAAATTCTGGATGGTTATTCTTGCCATATAGGTGCTGTGTATTTTTCTAGGTAGATGATCATAATCAGCAGTCAGAAGTATTCTTACTGGTACAACCTACATACAAAAGTTGAATACTAGAGTTGAGTGGCAAACATCACTGTGTTTCTGACTCTCATGGGAATACTTCTGATGTTCTATCAAATATGGGTGTTATGATTTTGTGGTAGACATCCTCTATTCCTTCATTAACTTAAGGAAGTTTCCTGAGAATTTTTAATTATGAATGTCTCTCATTTTATCATATGCCTGCTTGTCATTTCCTGAACTGATAATGTGGCTCTTTCCCCTTTTCATTAGTTTAGGTAATGATTTACATTGAAAACTCTTTAAACTGAACTGTTTTTGCATTCCTGAGGTAAACCCTACTTTCCCATGATGTATTGTTCTTTTAATACAAAGTCAATTCTATTTGCTAATATTTGGCTCAAGATATTACCTCTATGTCCATAAGTGAGATTAGCCTAAAGTATTCTTGACTTGGATTTCTCTTGAGTGGTTTTGGTTTCAGGATTATTTTATTAAGTTATAAGACGAATTGGATTTTTTTTCTCTTTTCTGGAAAGACAATTTAGCATAATAAGTAAGAACATAGCTCTGTAGCCAGATGCTTTTGTTGGAATCCTGATTTTCCATAATCTTGACTTCTAACACCATAGGTCACTTTCTCTTGTTTTTCAACCATTTATAAATGGAATCATACAATATGTACTCTCCTGTGTGTAGTTTCTTTCAATCAGTTGGTAAGACTCATCCATGTTGTTGCATGAAGCAATAGCTTAATAATTCTCGTTGCTGTATTCATTGTATAAGCATACCACAGTTTATTCATTCCACTGAGTGTTCCAGTTTTTAAGAGGCTCTTATTAATTGTGCTGCTATGAATATTCTTGTTGTTGTGAACATATGTACATTTGTTGGGTATTTCTGTTGGGTACCTACCTAGGAGTGGAATATATAGGTATATGTGTATAGATGTTCAGCTTTAAATAGATAATGCCAACAGTTTTCCAAAGTGTCAGTACCAGAAATACTAGAGAGTTGCTTCTTCCACATCCTTGCCAATGCTTGGTAATCTCTGTCTTGTTCATTTTGCCATTCTGGTGAGTGTGTAATCATGGTACATTGTGGCTTTAGTTTGCATTTTGTTGATCACTAATAAAGTTGAAAATCTACTCATACATTTTTTTAGGTCTAGCCTTTTATTCTTATATGAATAGCTTCTGTCTTATACATAGATATTACCCTATATTCATTGCCCCAAAGTTAAAGTCAAATAATCAGAATGTTTTTATTTAGGTTCATAATATGTGTGTAACAATTTACCAGGTTGTATTAGTTAAAATTACCTTTAGTTGAGAACTAAACAAGAACTCCAAAAATAGTACCTTAAGCAAAGTTAAATTCTCCATCACAGAAAAGAAGTGAACAGGTAGACAGTAAATGGCTGTTTCGAAAGAAAATAGGCATCTTATGTCTTGTTACTCCATTTTACAAGGTCTCCAAATAACCCAAGATGGATGATAAATTTTAAGATTTACCATGATATTCTAAACAGGTAGTACATATAACTTTTTCATGTATTTCTTATTAGCTGGCAAGTATACAGTATCAGCGAGCTGTAAGAGACGCTAAGAAGTATTTTAGCTTGGAATCCATGCACCCAGCTAAAAATTAGGGCTTTCGTTTACTAGGGAAGATACTTAGGGGATATCTGGAGCAGTTTCTTTTCTACAGGATGTGTTAGAGGGAAATCAAGAAGTAAAAGCTGCAGACCCTACTCCTACTCCTCTACTCCTACCTAGATTCTCAAATGTATTCAGTAATCAAGACTGTAGTGCGGCATTCAGCATTGTGATAGGCAATTTAAGGGACCTAAGAATCCATAAAGGAAAAGGGCAACCTGGACAGAAACAGAAAAATATAAGACAGGAACAGAATGAACATTGAATGAATGATTAAATAATGGAACGACTGAGCATTCTATTCATTTTTTTCCAATTGAGAACAGCTTAAAGTTATACAGTAATGCAAGGGAGTTACTTTAACATTTTTTTAAAGATTTTATTTATTTTATTTGACAGAGAGAGAGATCACAAGTGGGCAGAGAGGCAGGCAGAGACAGAGGGGGGAGCAGGCTCCCTGCTGAGCAGAGAGCCCGATGCGGGGCTCGATCCCAGGACCCTGAAACCATGACCTGAGCCGAAGGCAGCGGCTTAATCCATTGAGCCACCCAGGCGCCCCTACTTTAACATTTAATTGCTTATAATGCTGGGTTTTACTTCAGGGGCTGAGTACAAGTGTGTGTGTGTGTTGCAAACATAGAGATAGTGCATATATAAATATGTGTGTGTATGTATATGTTTATTCTTATATGAATAGCTTCTGTCTTATACATAGATATTGCCCTATATTCATTGCCCCAAAGTTAAAGTCAAATAATCAGAATGTTTTTATTTAGGTTCATAATATGTGTGTAACAATTTACTAGGTTGTATTAGTTAAAATTACCTTTGGTTGAGAACTAAACAAAAACTCCAAAAATAGTACCTTAAGCAAAGTTAAATTCTCCATCACAGAAAAGAAGTGAACAGGTAGACAGTAAATGGCTGTTTCGAAAGGAAATAGGCATCTATACGCGCACACACACACACACACACACATCCTTTTTGATATTTATACTCCTGTCTTTCTCAAATGGAATAACAATGGAATGTCCTCAGTTATCTTAGGGATGTTGTAAGCCATTAGTTAAAAAAAATGTCCCAATTGCACCAGATCCTCCTGTCCCTAAATGGAACATTCCTAAAGCTTCTAGGTATTACATATCTAGAGATAAAGCCAACCTCCCAGCATGCAAAAACATGAAAAAATAACTTTAAAAAGAATACTCATATCCACGAGGGAAATAACTACTGTCATAAACTGTAAATTACATGTAGAGTGACATCTGCAAGATGACAGACTAGGAGAAAAACCACAGGACCAGATGGCTTCATAGGTAAATTCTACCAAATATTCAAAGAGGAATTAATACCCTTTTAAAACAGAAGAGGGAACACTCCCAAACTCATTTTATGAGACCAGCATTACCCTGATACCAAAGCCGCGTAAAGCAAGAGTACTACAGGCAAATATCCCTAAATGAACAGGGATGCAAAGATCTTTAATAAAATACCAGCAAACTGAATTCAACAGCACAGTAAAGGGATTATACACCATTAACAAGTGTACAAATGTGATTATCCCTGGGATATAAAGATGTTTCAACATAGGCAAATAAATCAAGTTGATACACTGTATTAACAGAATGAAAGATGATAAAAACCACATGATCACCTTAGTTAATGCAGAAAAGCATAAGAATTCAACAAAATAGGTATAGAAGGAACAGGGGGAAAAACAAAAGCTTTCAAAGAATAGTTTTTTTTTTTTTTTTTTGCTTTTTTACAAGGCAGAGATACCCAGTCTTGCCACTTCTGTTCAACACAGTGCAGGAAGTCTTAGAGCAGTCATACAAGAAAAAGAAAGAAAAGTCTTCTATATCAGAAGTAAAACTTACCTCAGATCTCAGATGACATCATATATGTAGAAAGCCCTAAAGACTCAACAACAACAAAAAAATTAAAACTAAAAAAAAAAATTAAAAAAAATCCTTAAAACTAATAAATTCTGTAAAGTTGCAGAATAAAAAACAAATATATAAAGATCAGTTAAGTTTCTATACACAAACAAACTACCCCGATAGGGAATAAAATCCCATTCACAATACTTAGGGATAAGTATAAAATACTTAGGGATAAGCTTAACCAAAGTCAAATACTTGTACCCTGAAAATTATAAAATATTGATGAAGGAAATTAAGGAACACAGAATGGAAGGAAATGCCAGGTTCATAGATTGGAAGAATTAATGTCCATACTACTGAAACTGATCTAAAGAGTCAATGCATTCTCTGTTAAAATCCTAATGGCATTTAAAAAACATATTTATTTATTTTAGAGGAGAGGGAGACAAGCAGATTCCTCAGTGAGTCCAGTGTAGGTCTTGATCCCAGGACCATGAGATCATGACCTGAGCCAAAATCAAGAGCTGGACGCTGAACTGACTGAACCGTCCAGTCGCCCCTCCATGGCATTTTTTACGTAAATAGAAAAAATAATCCTAAAGTTCATATGGATTCACAAAAGACCCCAAATAGCTAAAGCAGTCTTGAGCAAGAATGAAGACGGAAGCATCACACTGACTGGTTTCTAAATACTATTATAAATGACTATAATCAAAAAGTATGATACTGGCATAAAAAATTGACATCTAGACCAATGAAGCCCGGAAATCAATCCACATGTTCTTCAGCAAGATTCTCAGCTGAGAATCGGCTATAACATGAATACATGATTTTGGAAAACCTGTATATCTACATGTACAAAAACGAATTTGGACCCTTTACTCACACCATATACAAAAATCAACTCAAAAGGGATTAAAGACTGAAATGTAAGACCTAAAAACATAAAACTACTAGAGTAAAATGTAGGAAAAAAGCTTTTTGAAGAACTTGGCAATGATTTTTTTGGATGTGGCAATAAAGGCAAAAATAGGCAAGTGGGATTTCATCAAACTAAAAGTTTCTGCAGAACAAAGGAGATATTCAACAGAGTGGAAAGGTAGAGCCTATGAAATGGGAGAAAATATTGGCAAACCATGTATCTGATAAGGGGTTAATATCTAAAACATATAAGGAACTCAATAACAAAAACCCAAATAACCCAATTTAAAGAAAAGTGAAAAAAATTTAAAAAAATTAAAACGTAAAGGACCTAACTAAACATTTCTAAAAAGAAGGCCTACAAAGGGCCAACAGATATTTGAAAGGTACACAGCATCACTAGTTATATATCAAGAATGATATGCATTCATGTATGTCATACATGCACAATGAGTATTATTGAGCCTTAATTTAGAAAGAAATCTTGCCATTTGTAACATCATGGATGAACCTAACCTTAACCTTGTGCTAAGTGAAACAAGCTTGACACACAAAGACAGATACTGCATTACTTCACTTGTATGTGCAACCTAAAACAAACTCACAGAAACAGAGCATAGAATGGTGGTTGTCAGGGACTGAGAGGTGAGTGAAATCAGTAGGTATTGGTCAAAGGATACAAAGTTTCAGTTATGCAAGATAGGAATAAATTCTGGAGAGCTAATATACAGCAATGTGACTGTAATTAGTAATACTGTATTTTATACTTGAAATTTGGTAGAAGGGTGACTCCCAAGTGTTCTGAACCCACCAACAGTTATACTTCAATAAAGCTATTAATTGAAGTACAAAGCACTGATTTTCTCTGAACTTTGGAGTGATTTAATAGAAACCTTTTAAGTACTAAGAACAAATTTATTTTTGTAGGATGGTGAAGATAGTGGTCTGAAAAATCTCTTTAGGAGTGCATTGTTGGAGGGGAAGCTTTTTAACTGGAAATGTTAGTGGTACCAGTGTTTCCGAATGTGTTTGTCATTACGTTCTCAATAAATGGTGCTAACCCTATAAAAGAATGCTACTGTAATGGAAGAAAACAGAAGAAGAATTGGATTCTGTCATGAGAGACAGTTACGAGGTCGAGGAGTGACTTTCAGAAATAAAGTGGCTCGTTCAAGACCATGCTCCTGGATAGATGCTTACTCTGTGTCTCCTTTTAAGAATGTCAGGGCCCAGAAATGGCTGGGGGGGCTCAGTGGGTTAAGTGTTTGCCTTCAGCTCAGCTCATGATCCCAGCGTCCTGGGATGGAGCCCTGCTTCGGGCTTCTTGCACACTGGGGAGTCCTGTTGCCCCTCCGCCTGCTCATGGCAGCACTCTCTCTCTCTCTGACAAAAATAAATAAATAAAATATAAAAAAAAGAGAGAGAGAGAGAGATTGTCAGGGCCCAGAGGTGCCTGGGTGGCACAATCGGTTAACCATCTGACTCTTGGCTTTGGCTCAGGTTGTGATCTCATGGCTGTGGGATTGAGCCCTGAGTCGGGCTCCGCACTCAGCACAGAGTCTGCTGGACCTTCTCGCTCCCTCTGCCTCTGCCCCTCCTCCCATTCATGCTCACTTTCATTCTCTCTTTGTCTCTCTCTCTTTGAAATAAGTAAATAAATACATCTTTTAAACAATGTCAGGTTCCAAATCTATTTAACTAAAGGCACTGACAAGATCATCAAAATCATTACTAGAAGCAAATGATCTAGAACCTCCACATAAATCAGATATAGAGCTAGAATGTCATCACACATAAAATAGAGGGGAAACCCATGAACAAAGAAAATTATGGCACCCACTGAGTGTTCTGGGTTTTTTTTTTTAACCTTCTTAATCTTCAAGGCCTTATTTTAGCTGCACAGTGCTATTTTTTTCTTGCTTGCTCATTTTTTAAACAGCTTCATTAAGGCATAATCGATATACAAAGAACTACACATATTTAATGTATACAATTTGATGAGTTTGGACGTATGTAAATAGATGTGATACCATACCCACAATCAAGGTAATAGACATTGCCAGTACCTCCAAAGTTTCCTTGTTTCCTTTGTGGGTTTTTTCTTGTTTGGTTCATTTTATTTTGGGGAGGGGGATTAAGAAGAGAACGTGAGATCTGCCCTCGTAACAAATTTTGAAATGCACTATACCTTACTGGTCATTCTAGGCACTGTGTTGTACAACAGATCTTTAGAATTTATTCATGTAGCATAACTGAAGCTTTATGCCCATTGAATAGCAACCCCATCCCCTGGCAATCACTACTGTATTCCCTGCTTCTATTAGTGGAATCATGCAGTATTTCTCAGCTATGGTAATTTATAGTTTCCTAGAAAATTATCCATTTCATCTGTTTTCTGTTCTTTGGACTTGATCTATGTATTTAACATATAAAATTTTTTTTCAAAAAATGTGTTTCATTTTCTTTGTAGCACTAATATAAGTTAGTTGTTCATTTCTTATTTACAGTCTCATTCCCCCCCATTAGATTTTTGTCTCCATGACTGTAGGGATGTCCTGTGTCTTGTTGATTAGCACCTAGAGCAGGGCCCGTCACATGGTAGCCATTCAGTAAATATTTCTTGAGTGGATGACTGTGTGATCTGTTTCTTTAAGTATGTCCCCTTTTCCATTGCTAATGCTGTTTACTTGTGTTTTCTCTTTTTTCTTGATTCTGTTGCCAGAGGCTTACCCATTTTGTTGTTTTTTTTTTTTTTTTAAAGGACCAGCTTTAAGTTCTCTAGATCAATTCAGTTTTCTATCCTTTAAAAAATTCTGCTTTTTTCTTTATTAATTTCTTCCTTCTGTTTTCTATACGTTTTATTGTTGCTGCGCTGTTCTCAATGTTGTCTTCATTCTAGATTCTTGAGATGAGGGTCTCCTGGGTGACTCTCCATTAAGCCTCTGCCTTCAGCTCAGGTCATGATCCCGGGGTCCTGGGATCGAGCGCCTGTGTCAGGCTCCTTGCTTAGCACAGAGCCTGCTTCTCTTCCCTCTGCCTGCCATTCCCTCTGCTTGTGCGCACGCGCGCGCTCTCTCTCTCTCTGGTAAATGAATAAAATTTTTAGAAAGATGAATTCTTGAGATGAAAATTAAGTTTAATTTATGTCTCCCTTGTTCTTTGAATGCTATAAATTTTCCTCCTCGCTTTTGCTTCATTCCATAGGTTCCAGTGACTTTTTTTTTTTTACTTCTGATTTATGTTTTCAGTTTTTATTTTCTCTTCAATAGAATGGTTATTTAGAAATGCATTTAAAAATTTCCAGGTTGATAGATCTGGGAGGGGGTGGATTATATTTATTTATTTATTTTTGTTACATTAATTTTTTTAGAGAGAGTGAGAGTGTGGGGTGGGGAGGGGCAGAGGGAGTGGGAGAAGGAGAGAGAGAGCCTTAGGCAAGCCCCATGCCCAGCACAGAGTGCACTGCAGGCCTCGAGCTCACAATCTGAGATCATGACCTGAGTGGAAATCAGACTGAGCCACCCATGTGCCCCATAATTTTTAATACATTATGGTAACCATGTGGCCTAGGTGATACCGGCTTTACAGAAATTTTTGGATATTTCCTTTGCTACCTAGAAAAGGGGTCCACAGACTACATCCTGTAGGCTACAAGGGCCTGGTGCCTGTTTTGGAGCATCTGACCTTTGTTTACGTTACAGCTGCTCAGCTGAGTGGTTCTGACAGAGGCCCTGTGACCCACACAGCTGTTCTACACAGTAATGTTTTACACAGTAAAACAAAATGCTGTTTTTAAAAAAACAAAGTAAAACAAAAATGTTTTACACAGTAAAACGTTTATTGTCTGGACTTTTCTCAAAAAGTTCACTGACCTCTCTGATTTAAAACATGGTCAATTTTCATGACTTTTTTATATGCACCAAAAAATATGTATATTGTCTCTTGGGTACAAGTCCCTTATCTCCTTGTTAGCATAAGCTTGTTAAGTTGTGCTACAGTGCTCCTTGTGTCCTTCCTCACAGTGTGTGCTGTTGGTTATACATATCTGAGAGAGACGTATGGAAACCATCCGCTTCTGTGTTTTAGGCTATCTATTTTGAAGCTGCATTGGTGTTGCATAAAGAGTTGATAAAGGTTCATAACTATTATATTATATTATCCTGTTGTGTTTTCCTTCATAAAATATGCAATAGCTTTCTTTGCCCATGTACACGTTTATTTATGTATGCCTTAAAATATTTCTAGAGACTTCGATTGTTCCTGTCAGGTTTAGGTCGAACTACGTATATTAGGGAAAAAATTAAATAAGAAATAACAGTTTAAACAAGAAAGCTTATTTCTTTCTTGGGTTGAAGTCTGGAGATGGGGGCTCCAGGGCTCTGTGATGTCATCAGGGACCCAGGCTCCTATCTCCTGCTTCACCATCTTGGTATATGGTTTTCATCCTAAGGTCCCCTCATGGTCCACGAGACTTCTGGAGTTCCAGCCAGCACGTCTCCATTGAGGGCCAGAAGGAAGAGGAAAGGTAGGAGGGCAAAAAGCCACTCGGCCAATTTCTAATGAATGACGTCAGAAATCCCAGAAAACAGTTCCATTTCCATCTCACTGGCAGAACATAGTGAAGTAGCCACACCTAAGCAGGGAGGCCTGTTAGGTAGCTTTGGCTTGGCCAAAGATCGCCGTTGTGTTCCCAAGGAGGACAGTGGGACCGGACACGCGTGTCCGCCACTGCCTGTTGCATGTGCTCTTTCCTTCACTGTCAACCTTCCTCAGTTATTTTGTTTCAGGTATGTCTCTTCTTAAATAGAATATAGCAAGATCTTGAGTTATTTGGTTTTAAACAAACAGAACATCTGTCTTAATAGGTGAGTGTAATACGTTCATTTTAGTATCATTACTGCAATTGTCTGTTTGCCTCCTGTTTGCTTTCTGTTTAATTCTTTTTACTTTTCCTGCCACTTGTTACATTGAATTTTCTGGGGTTTTTTTTTTTTCTGTTTTAGAACTTGTGTGTACTGTTTTGATTCTTTTAGTTATTAGTCTTGGTGTTTTTTAACATTGTTTTAAAATAATTTCAAATTTACAGAAAAGTGACAAGGGTAGTACAAAGGATTCCTCAGATGTCAACCTTTTATCATATTTCCATTATCATTTTTTCCTTATGCCTATAAATAGTGTTTCTTTTTAAGATTTTATGTATCTACTTGACAGAAAGACAGAGACAGCGAGAGAGGGAACACAAGCAGGGGGAGTGAGAGAGGGAGAAGCAGGCCTCCCCGCGGAACAGGGAGCCCCATGTGGGGTTATATATTCTGGAGTTGAGAGGATCCCCAGAAAAACCACCCATCCAACTCGTCAGTGCTACAGATGAAAAGAAAAAGGACACGAAGTTCCCTTCTGCGCTTGGGGAACTTGTCTTCGGTCCTGGTTGAGCTGATGTATGTTCATCAACAGCCCTTGCCCTGAGCCAGCCTCTGCCAGAGGCTGGAGCGACACGGCAGAATTACCATCATTCTCTGGTATTCAAGAGCCCCCAGTTTAGTCAGGGGAACAAAGAAGTAACAAAAGAATAGTGTGCCTCAAAATACCTCATGATAATAACGGACTAGAACTCATTGAATAAAATAAGAATCCAGATATACACATATATGTAAATAAATGAATGAATAAATAGACAAATGGACAAGGAAAGCCCTTCATGGGAGTAGACTGCCAACTGACAAATGTACTTTCTTTTCATCTATCATTAGGTATTTTGAGGCACACATTGTTTCAGAAGCAACCAGTGGAAGCCCCTCCCATGTTCTTTTACGCATTTTCCTTATTCTTTGAGTATTGCTTGATTTTGTGGCACAAGAAGATGTTCCACTTTCATCTTGTTCTTTCCTGGATTTCTCCAAGAGGCCCAGTTCCATTTAGTTTTTAACAGCTTTATTGAGGTACAGTTGCATACAATAAACTACACACGTTTAAAGTAGACAGTTTGGCAAGTTTTGACATGTACATTCCTAGATAATGAAAATATCCCTCACCCCCCAAATTTGGGTTAGGAACTTGTTGTTAGGGTTATCCTAACCCTCTGTAATTCTTCCCTTAGTGCTCCCTGTCCCTCCTGCAACTGAAAGCCCCGATCTACAGTCGCTATAGAGTAGTCTGCATTTTTTAGAGAAAAAATAGACACATATGTAGAGTCATAGACTGTAAGCTTTTTGTCTGTCTCATTTCATGCACCAGAATTATTTTGAGATTCATGTATGTTATAACAGGTATCAATAGTTTACACCTTTTATTCCAGAAAAGTATTAAATCATTTAAGTATTACCCCAATTTGTGTATTCATTTGCCTGTTGATAGACATTTGAGTTACTTGCAGTTTTGGTTTATTACAAACAAAGTGTTTGTATGGATATGTGCTCTCTCTTCCCTTGGGGCAATACCTAGGAGCAGACTGGTTGAATTATATGGTACGTGTATATTTAGCTTTTTAAGAAATTCCAGACTTTTCCAAAACAGCCTGCTGAGATTTTTAATTGGGATTACATTGAATGTGGATCATTTTGGGAAGAATTGACATCTTAATAATATTGACTGTTCCAATCCATGAACATTTGCATCTCTCCATTTATTTAGGTCTTTAATTTCTCATTAATGGTTTGTACATTTCTGCATACAAGTCTTGCATATCTCTTTTCAGATTCATCCCTACACATTTCACATTTTTATCCTATTGTAAATTCTTTCATTTTAATCTCAATTTCCTATTGTTCATTGCCACTGCATAAATACAAATAATTATTATATATTGAGTTTACATCCTACCTTTCTAAATTCACTTTTTTGAAGAGTCCGTTGGATTACCCACATAGGTTGTCATCTGTGAATAAAAGCAGTTTTACTTCTTTCTTTCCAGTCTGGATGCCTTCTGTTTATTTTTCTTACCTTAATGCACTCTCTCCAGTAAACTGCTGAATTCAACTGTTGGGAGCAGCCATGGTACCTTTCTTTCTGATCTTAGAGGAAATTATTCAGTCTTTTAAAGTATGATGTTACCTGAAGGTTTTTTCTTATTGATTTGTGGAAATTTCCTTCTATCCCTAGTTTGCTGAGCATTCTTTTTTCATCAGTAATAAATGTTGCATTTTATGAAATGCTTATTTGTATCTCCTGAGATGCTCCTATAGTGCTTTTCTGTTTTAGTCTGTTAATATTGATGAATTACATTGAATTTTTATTGCTAAACCAACTTTGCACTCCTGGAATAAACCCCATCAGTCAGGATGAATTATCCATTTTAGGTACTGCAAGACTTGATTTGCTAAAATTTTGTTCAGAATTTTTACATCTATCTACTTGAGGGATATTAGTATGTAGTTTTCTTGTAAAGTCTTTCTCTAGCTTTGGTATCAGAATTGCTGGCTTCAGAAAACAAGTTTGATGGTTTTGTCCCCTTTTCAATTTAACGGGAGAGTTTTTGTAGAACTAATAGCCTTTCTTCCTTAAGTATTTGGTAGAATTCACCAGTATAGCCTTCTGGGCCTGGAATCCTCACTGTGGGAAGTTTTTAACTACCAGTTTGATTTATTTAATAGATTCAGGGCTATTCAGGTTATATATTTCTTCTTCTTCTTCTTCTTTTTTTTAAGATTTTACTTATTTATTTGGCAGAGATCACAAGCAGGCAGAGAGGCAGGCAGAGAGAGAGGAGGAAGCAGGCTCCCCGCTGAGCAGAGAGCCCGATGTGGGGCTTGATCCCAGGACTCTGAGATCATGACCTGAGCCGAAGGCAGCGGCTTAACCCACTGAGCCACCCAGGCACCCCTATATATTTCTTCTTGAGTGAGCTTTGGTAATTTGTATCTTTCAAGGGACTTATTCATTTTATCTGAATAGTTGAATTTATTGGCATAAAGTTAGAATATCTTTTATTATTTATTATCTATAAAATCATTGTAATGTCATCTCTCTTGTTACTATATTGGTAATTTGTTTTTCTTTTGTGATAAGTCTGGTTAGAAATGGAACCATTTTATTGGCTATCTCAAAAAAATCACTTTGGTTTCATTGGTTTTCTCTGTTGATCTGTGCACTGTTCTGTTTGTCACCTCTGATATATGTTACTTCCTTCTCTTTGCTTACTTTGAGCTTCACTTGTTCTTTTTTCTGTTTTTTTTCTTATATTTGTTTTACGGTATATGGATGCTGAGTTCATTCATTTGATATCTATTTTCTGTTTTTATAGAAATTTATGTAAATTTCCAAGTAATCCTTTAGTTGTATCTCACAAATCTTGCTGTGTTTTTCATTTTTATTCAGTTCAAAATAATTTGTAATTTTCCTTTTGACTTCCTCAGTGACCCATAGGGTTATGTATATATTATGTATGTATTTATTCCTCAGTTTTACTGAGATATAATTACATACAACATTGCATAAGTTTTAGGTGTTGAGCATAATGATTTGATACATGTATATATTGCAGAATACTTGGCACAAATTTAGTCAACATCCATCGTCTTGCATAGTTACAAATTGCTTTTGTGTGTATGTGTGTGATGAGAACTTTTAAGATTTACTCTCTTAGTAACTGTCAGATATCTAATACAGTATTGTTAACTGTAGTCATCATGTTGTACATAACATCGGCAAGACTTATTTATGTTTTAATTAGATGAATTTATCTATTAAAGGAAGTTATTTTAAAATTAGATATCAAAGGCAAACCCAACTCTAGGCTCTATGCAAGACTCAAAGAAAACACAAAATTTCAAAAAGCCTAAAAATAAAGGGATGGGCAAAAATACATCAGGAACATGGGAACAGTAAGAAGGTGGGTGTTGCAATCACAGCAAGACCAGGATGAAAGGCGAGGAAGCCCACTATTTCGTTTTTTCTTTATTTCTTCTTTTTTGGGGGAGGGTATTTGTACTGAGATACTTTCTCTGTATTTTATTTTTTTAAGTTTAAGTTTTCATTTTCACTCCAATTAGTTAACATTAGATTCTGGTGTACAGTAGAGTGATTCAGCACTTCCATACAACACCCAGTGCTCACCACAAGTGTCCTCCTTCATCCCCACCACCTGTATAACCCATCCCCCCACTTGCCCTCCTCCATCCTCATCCCTATCTCACCCGAATAATCTCATTTGTTTTGTTTTTTAAGTTCCACACAAGTGAAATCACATGGCATTTGTCTTTCTCTGACTGACTTATCTCACTTAGCATTACACCCTCTAGCTCCGTCCACGTCATGGCAGACGGCCGGATTTCATTCTTTTGATGGCCGAGTAGTGTTCCATCGTGTACATAGACCACGTCTTCATCATTCACCTGCCAGTGGATACTCAGGCTGTTTCCATACTCTGGTTATTGTTGATAATGTTGCTGTAAACATCGGGGTACATGATTCCCTTTGAATTAGTACGTTTGTATTCGTTAGGTAAATACTTAGTAGTGCAAATGGGGGATTGTAGGATAACTTCTGTGTTTAAGTTTCTGAGGAGCCTCCATACTGTTTTCCACAGTGGCTGTACCAGTGTGCATTCCCCCCAGTGGTGCAAGAGGATTCCTTTTCCTCCATTGTCCTTACCAGCAGCTGTTGTTTCTTGTATTTTTTATTTTAGCAATTCTGGCAGATGTGAGCTGATTTTGTAGCTTGGATTTGCATCTCCCTGAGGATCAGTGATGTTGAGCATCTTTTCATGTGTCTGTTGGCTATCTGCATGTCTCCTTTGGAAAACTGTCTGTTCATGTCTCCTGCCCATTTTTGAATTGGATGAGTCATGTTTTGGGTGTTGAATTTTTTAAGTTCTTTCTATATTTTGGATACTAACCTTTTATCAGGTATGTTGTTTGTAAACATCGCCCATCAGTGGGTTACCATTTCTAGTGCTCTTCATTTCTTTGTTTCCATCTGTTATCATTTTCTTTCTTGAAGAATGTCCTTTAATGTTTCTGGTAGTGTAAGTCTTCTGGTGAAATAGTCATTTGACTTTCATATGTCTGAAAGAAGTCTTAAATTCCATCTTTTTTTTTTTTTAAGATTTTATTTATTTATTTGACAGACAGAGATCACAAGTAGGCAGAGAGGCAGGCAGAGAGAGAGAGGGAAGCAGGCTCCCCGCTGAGCAGAGAGCCCGACGAGGGGCTCGATCCCAGGACCCTGAGATCATGACCCGAGCCGAAGGCAGCGGCTTAACCCACTAAGCCACCCAGGCGCCCCTTAAATTCCATCTTTAAAAAATATTTTTAATAGGTAAAGTACTCTAAAGTGGCCATTTTTGTCTTTTAGAATTATAAAGGTATTTCTCTACCATCCAATGAAAAACTAGCTATCATCTTTACCTTTGCTTCTGTTTACTTAATATGACTTTTTTTTCTGAATTCTCAAGATATTCTCTTTTTCACTAGTTTTAAGCTCTTTGATTATAGTGTGCCATTGGTGTAATTGTTTTCAGTTTCATTCTGTCCTTGGGTTTCCCTGAGCTTAGACATGTGGATTTACATTTGTCATCAAATTTACAAAAATCTCAGCTATTATTTCTATAAGTATTTTTTTCTGTTCCACTCTTTCATTTTCTTTGGATATTTTAATTATACACATATTTGGCCACTTAACATTGTCTCATGGTTCACTGATGCTCTGTTCATTGGTTTTTTTGGTCTTTTTTTTTTTAAAGATTTTATTTATTTTATGTGACAGAGAGAGAAATCACAAGTAGGCAGAGAGGCAGGCAGAGAGAGAGAGAGGAGGAAGCAGGCTCCCTGCTGAGCAGAGAGCCCGAAGCTGGGCTTGATCCCAGGACACTGAGATCATGACCTGAGCCGAAGGCAGAGGCTTTAACCCACTGAGCCACCCAGGCGCCCCTGGTCTTTTTTTTCTATCTGTGATTTATTTTATATAGTTTCTATTGCTGTATCTTCAAATTCACTAATCTTTCCTTCTGTAATGTTTAATTTCCTGTTAATCCTATGCATGTTCAGTCTTTCCTCTAGCTTTCTGAACACAAAGAATATTTATAATGATAAATGGTTATTTTAAGAAGCTTGTCTGCTAATTCTTTCATATTTGATACTTCTAGCTCTATTTTTGTCAGCTTATTTTTTCTTATGTATTGGTCACATTTTTCCAGCTTCTTTCTTTTTTTTTTTTTTTTAAAGATTTTATTTATTTATTTGACAGAGAGAAATCACAAGTAGATGGAGAGGCAGGCAGAGAGAGAGAGAGAGGGAACAGGCTCTCTGCTGAGCAGAGAGCCCGATGCGGGACTCGATCCCAAGATCCTGAGATCATGACCTGAGCCGAAGGCAGCAGCTTAACCCACTGAGCCACCCAGGCGCCCCTTCCAGCTTCTTTCTATGCCTAGTAATTCTATATGAATGCCAAACACTGTTCATTTTACTAAATGTCTCCTTGAGGTTTCATATTGAGCCAGAAAGCACTTTATCAGCTTTCTTTTATTGCTAGAGAGAAAACTCATGTATCTGAGCTTATTATTTTTTTCTAAGGAAAAGTTAATAGGCTTCTGCAACTCTAAGGAATATTTTGTCACCAAAAGTTAAGGAGCATTTGAGTTGAATAGATTGGAGTGTGTGGAGAAAGAAAAAATGACACTTAACTGAGCCACCCAGCTGCCCCAGTATTTGTGAATTTCTCACCTATTTCCCTTCAGGGGAGAGAATGGGAACTGCAGGCCACTGGTGAACCCTGAGTTAGAACGAGTGAGCATTTATATGAGTAATCCCATATACATCATGAATCTGATGGACTCACGGAAAAGTCTGCAGTTACTCTTCCCCAGGCTTTGTGATGAATGTGTTCACCCCCCATGGAAACTAATCAACCAAAGACAGCATTAATTAGCTATTCCCCTTATCTGGGGGAATGAGCATAAGGACCCTGAACTCCCAAGGCCTCCGATACGTTTTTGAAAGTGGACTTACATTTTCTAGGAGAGTGGGGAATATTGACTCTGCAAATGGGCTTCTAATTTACTCCCCAGGTGAGTTCATTTTGACTTCAGTCAAGTTTTAAGTTGAGCTACTAAATGAATGACAGGGATGTCTAATCTTCAAGTATATTGTATCCCAAAATTTCTATTAAGTTTATAGAAAACTTCTGATTATGACAACTTGGCATTAAAAACTAACCCATTCTTGGTATATATCCAAAGAAAATGAAATATGGATCTCAAAAATGATATCTGTACTCTAATGTTCTTTGCAGAGTTATTCACGATAGTCAAGATACAGAAACAACCTAAAGGTCTGTCAATGGATGAATTGAAATAAATAAAAATAGCAAACTCATTGAAGCAGAGAGTAGAACGGTGGTTGCCATGGCAGGAGTGGTGGAAGGGAAAATGAGGAAGTGTTGGTCAAAGGGTACAAAGTTTCAGGATGAATGAATTCTGGAGATCTACTGCTCAGCATGGTGACTACAGTTAACAGAACAGTGTTATATACTTGAAATGTTCCAACAAGGTAGATCTCAAGTATTCTTACGACACACAAAGAAAGGCAACTATGTGAGGTAACGGATATGTTAATTGGCTTGAGCGTGGTGCTCCTTTTACGTAAAATATCGATATCAAAACATCAATTTGTATGCCTTAAATATATATCATTCCTTTTCATCAATTAAACCAAAATAAAGCTAGAAACAGACAAACATGAAACTGACCTGAGTTGACTGTCTCGCAGGTATGAGAGGATTGAAATCCCCATCCATATTGTACCTCACGTAACCATCGGGAAAGTGTGCCTGGAGTCAGCAGTCGAGCTGCCCAAGATCCTATGCCAAGAGGAGCAGGATGCATACAGGAGGATCCACAGGTAGAGTCCTCCCTCCCTCCTCTCTCATCCTGACTCCTCAGGGGCTGGTCCCTCTTTTCTTCTTCCGGAGGCCCCTTTCCTCTCACCTCTCTGAGACAGTGTGTTCGTATTTTGTGTAACATTCATTTCTCTCCTGCTGCACTTTGGATCCTTCAAGGGCAATGATACTTTTGGTTGTTAGGAAAAAAACAGACAATTGCACCTCAGTAGCCCTACTGCCAAGCACTGGGTCTTGCCCAAGAAGTACTGTATGAAGTGAGACAGTGATTTCAAGTGATCTCTTTGAATTATCTTGAAGTTCTGAATAAAATTATATCCTCCAAATCATGAAACATTTCACTCTAATGGAATTTAAATTATGTATATTCCTCCAATCCAATTCACAAAGGTCATTTGTTTTCCCTTCGCTGCGGCTCTGCTGCTAACCTAAACTGTTTTATCCCTTTAGCCTGACACATCTGGACTCAGTAACCAAGATCCATAATGGCTCAGGTAAAATTTCTTTTTCTAGCTTGTGGGCAGTGGTTTCTGAAATACTCAGAACTAGTTTAAGTGCTTGAAGTAATAGGTTCAAGTTCTCCTTGAATTTCCCTTTCCGAGAGCTTTGCTATTCATTAATCCCACTCCCAGCTTTTCTCTCGAACCCTGCAAACCCTTTACTGTGTATGCTACCTAGAGTAAGGCTGGAAGAAACAGCAGAATGAACTTTTTCTCAGGGGCTATGCAGGTACATGTTTAATACCCAGTTCTCAGGGAGGAGGAAGGGCCCTGCCTGATTTTTTGTGTTTGCCATTTTCCAATGTATAATACTCCTACCATGGCTGATTTCAAACAACTAGTATGGCGTCAACCAGCTCACAGACTTCTGAAATTTCAGTAGTAGATCGGCTTTCCTAAGCCGATCTAAGTTGGTTCCAGTACACCACTACCAGCCTATTACGGTGGGAATTAAAAGAGATGGATAGACAGACAGATGAGAGGGAGGGTATGAAGGAAGAATCTTTTCATGTCAGTAAACACAGAAAGAATTCCTATATAAGGCCAAGGAGCAGAAAACTCAATACAGTATACGTATGAAATCACTTTATTCCAGCATACGCACCTACTATGCCATACATTCTCTTTGAATAACCCTGATTCCCAGGCCATTTTGTGTAGGCTTTCCCAGTGTCTGGCAAAGTCACCAGTGAGGAAGAAATAGAGGCTTTCATTATAGGCCATTACTTTGAGACAAAATTAAAAGATGGTATGTCTCTCCCATCATTTCTCTCTGGAAGTAAAATATGACAAAAAAGTAGAAGCTGGTTAGGGTTAGTGTATTACATGTAGTCATGGTCTAAAGCCACAGTAACTTGAACAGGATGATAATAACTACAAAATGAACAAATAAATCAGTAGAACCGAATAGAACCCACAAATGGGCCCATTTGTGTATAAGAATTTATATTTAAGAAAGATAGTACTTCAAAGCAATAAATGCTACATACTTTATTGTTTATTGTTCCATTTATATGACATTCAAGAATAGGCGAAAGTAATCTGTGGTGACAGCAGGACGGTCAGCAGCTGCTGGGCCAGAGGTGACTGCAAAGGGACCGGGAAAGGGGCCTCTGTGCTACTGGGAAGGATCTGTTTCTTCACTAGAGATCGTCACCACAAACTCAATGAACTGTACACTTCAAACGGGGTCATTTTATTGTCTATAAATTATACCTTTATAGCTCATTTTATTTTTTTAAAGATTTTATTTATTTATTTGAGAAAGAGAAAGACAGAGCGCATGAACGGAGTGTAGGGCTAGAGGCAGAGGGAGAGCCAGACTCCCCACTGAACAGGGAGCCCAAAGTGGGGCTTAATCCCAGGAACCTGAGATCATGACCTCAGCTGAAGACAGAGACTTAACTGCCTGAGCCACAGAAACGCCCCACCCCTTATAGCTCATTTCAAAAGTTAAAAAAAATAAGGAGGAAAATATAAGAGGGTATTTTTCAAACTCTGGGAAGACCTGACCTAAGTATAAACTGAACTCAGAAAAAGCTGACTAAGTAAGAATGAAAAGACTTAAAGGGCACCTGGGTAACTCAGTTGTGAAGTGTCTGCCTTCGGCTCAGGTCATGATCCCGGGATCCTGGGATCGAGCCCCGCATCGGGCTCCCTGCTCAGTAGGAAGCCTGCTTGTCCCTCTCCCACTCCCCCTGCTAGTGTTCCCTCTCTCGCTGTGTGTGTCTCTCTCTCAAATAAATAAAATCTTTTAAAAAAATAAAGAATGAAAGACTTTTATAGAAAAATGAAATTCTTCATAAATGTTTTTAGAAGAAGTATGGATTTAGATGGCAATTTTTCACCTTCTGGCGAAGATTAAATTGAGAGGGAAAATTAGGTGAGGATGTGCAGTGAAGTGAATGCTCTCATATACTGTTCCTGGAGGTAAAATTTGGTCCAATCTGGAACATACTGGCTTATCAGTTTTAAGATATACATATACTTGAATCTAGCAGTTCCACCTCTAGAAATGTGTCCTTTAGAAATTCGTAGGACAAGTATGCAAAAATAAGTCTAAAGGGATATGAGCCACAGTCTTTATGTTAGCAAAGAAAATGGATGCTGCTGAAGTGTCCATCACTCATTAAACTGGTACCTCCATGGGCGCCTGGGTGACGCAGTGGGTTAAGCATCTGACGGTTTCAGCTCAGGTCTCGATCTCAGGGCTGTGAATGGATCCCTCATCGTGCTCCATGTTCAGTGTGGAGTCTGCGTGGGGCTCTGTCTCCTTCTCCCTCCCCGTCCCCCCCTGCCCTGCTCACATGCACTCTTTCTCGTTCTCTCTGTCTCTCTAAAAGAAAGAAATCTTTAAATTGGTACATCCATTCTGATGAATATCATGCAGCCCTTAGGAAGGAAAGCCAGATCTTTACTGAGGCAGAAAGATGTCCTTGGTATGTGGTAAAAAGTAACATCCAAAATCATACGGTTTTTATTCAAAAGTATACATACAAATGCACACACATACACACAAATGTCATATATATAGATTCTGGAAGATATACCCCACAGTATTACAGTGGTCATTTTCAATAAGTCACTTTTTTAAAAGATTTTATTTATTTATTTGAGGGAGAGCATGAGCAGGGTGGAGGGGCAGAGGGAGAGGGAGAAGCAGATGCTTTCAGGCACATTAAGTTAATTTATTTATTTCCTAAATACATGAAGCATTTGAGCAATTTTTCTAGTGGACTTGTGGAAAGCTAAGTTGCAGAAAGCAGGGTTCTTGCTTATCATCATTTGTCATTTACACTGTGTGAAGGCCTAAGGGCTGGGGGAAAAAACCTATAGTTCTTAGCCCTTTTGCACAAGGGAGTAAAGACCTGGTTATCTTTATGCTTCTCTCTGACTTTTGGTTCTAGAGGTATTCGGGATGGCCTCAAAACGGGTGTCTTATTCACTCAGCTCTTCTGTCTTTCCCCTGGCCAGAGATACGAAATCATCTGCTAGACCTTCTCTGTGTGCTCACAGGTGGGGGGGGGGGCACGGGTGGGGGAGTGTCCTCTCAACCGTGTTTTTCCTGTTGAAGTGTTTACCAAGAATCTGTGCAGCCAAATGTCAGCGGTCAGCGGGCCTCTCCTGCAGTGGCTGGAGGACAGGCTGGAGCAGAACCAGCAGCACCTGCAGGAGTTGCAGCAAGAGAAGGAGGAGCTGATGCAAGAGCTTTCTTCTCTAGAGTAGTTGGAGGACGATGGGGTAAACAGACTTGGTTTCTTCAATTTGCGTAGTGAGTGTGGTCCGAAAGTTCATGTGTGGTCACACAGCTCTCTTTATCTCCACTGGGAGAATTTCAATAGTGCAGCAAACACAAGCTGTCTTCCGGAAAGTTTTATTAGGACTCAGTGAACCCTTTTACCCATGACTGGCCTACGAAGTGCACATGAAGCTGCTTTAGGTAGAATAGTAAGGTTTTTTTTTTTTAAAGGCCATGGGGGTGTATTGGCAAGGATATCTTGCCAAACGTCCTGGGAGCATATTTTAAATAGTTACTTTTCCTTTGTTTAACTTTGAAGTCTTTATTTTCCATTTTAGACACTCCGTAGTGTAAGCTAAAGAGTGTTCCGTGCTTCAGTTTTTTAGTTACGAGGCTTCTGTTGGATGAGTAAATGAGTGCACTAGTGTTCATGGGAGGGGCTCACGAGCACCCCGCCTGTCCTCGGAAGCCCTCACTGAGGGGCATATATCTTATGTCTTCCATCTTGATCTCTAAAATATTAGGTGTCTAAGATACCTGTCAAAGGTTGAATTTCCATGAGTAAGTACCCTTTCTAACTGAGTAGCTGAGTTCCAGCACATTTGACTCTGAAGCAAATTCCTATTTGACAGATCCTGTTTACCTGGGGACTTCGATTATAATATAATTCTGTTTCTCCATATACATTAAGGACCTAGGATGTAACAAAATTCATATTTTAACAAGTTCTGTTGCATTATTCTTTCCATGTATAACCACAGAAGGTAAGTACGTCTTTAGAAAAGAGTCAAGCCTATTGCATACTGGAAATTAAAGTGGGCATTGGAGGAGGCGGGAAGAAAGAAAACAATCCCAAAAATAGTGACAAAGGTTGGGTTTTGTTTTTGTTTTTTCTTCCTTTTCTTTCCCTAGATTATTGCTTTTTCACATTTCAATGTGTAGTCCAGCTGTGTGAGAAGTACTTGCAGGTCAAACTTTATCCCTGGGGGTGGAACCTAGAAATCTTTCTGAACTCCCTAGCTGATTCTAAGGCACACTGAAGTTTAAAAACCACTACTGTAGGGCATATGGAGTGTAAATGCTGTATTGTCCTTAATTTCCCACAGCCACGGTTCTTCTCTGCTCTTTTCTTTCCCTATAGGAAAAATGAAAATATCCAGGTATAAAATTAATTAAGCTAAATTGATTTTGAAGATGTTGGAGGACTCACATCACCTGACTTCAAGACTTACTACAAAGCAACAGTAATCAAGACAGTGTGGTTTATGCTCAACTGATTTGGACAGAGGTGTAAAAGCATTTCAGTGGAGTAATGATAGACAGTATTTTCAACAAATTATGCTGGAGTAATTGATACCCATAGTCAAAAAAAAAAATGAACTTCCTAAACTGCATACCTTAGACAGAAATTAACTCAAAATATATCATGGACTTATATGTAAGATGTAAAACTATAAAACTTTTAGGGAAAAAATCATAGAAAAATCATCAGGATCTTGGGCTAGGCAACAAGCCCTTGGCCCTCACTATAAAAGCACAGTCCTAAAAGGAAAACAATATACTAGACATCATCAAAATGAAAAACTTTTGCTCTGTAAAAAAATTAAGAGGAGGAAATCATGAAGAGAAATTATTTGCAAACCATATGTCTGATTAATCTAGACGAAACAAAGTCAACAATAAAAAAGCCATCCAATTGAAAATGAGCAAAAGACATGAATAGATATTTCACTAAAGAGGATATATGGATGGGAAGTAAGCACATGAAAAGATGTTGAACTTCAGTAGTCATCAGGGAATGCGAATTAAAACCGCAATGAATTATGATTACATACGTAACAGAATGGTAAAGAAAAAAAGATAGTGAAAATACTAGATGCTGTTGAGCATACAAACTGGAATGATAAATGGTACAGCCACTCTATAAGACTTTGGGAATTTCTAATAAAGTTAAACATTCAAGTATCATACAACCCAGCATTTGCACTCCTGGACATTTATCCCAGAAAAATGAGAAGCTATGATGGAACAAAAATTTGTACACAAATGTGCTTAGCAGCTTATTTGTAAGAGCTAAAAACTGGAACTAACCCAAATATCCTGCAATTGAATGAGTAATTAAACCAAACATCTATACCATGAAATACTACTTGGCAATGAAGAGAAACCACTTGGATACACCTTAAGGGTATTATGATGAATGAAAGGGCCAGTCTCGAAAGGTCACATACTATCTGATTGCATTCTTGAGATGACAAAATTATAGAAATGAAGACTGGATTAATGATTGCTGGGGATAGGGACTGGAGGGGGAATGAGATATGTATGACTATAAAGGGATAATACAGGATGTTCCTTTGTGCTGATGGAACAGTTCTGTCTTGATTATGGTGTTGAATACATTATCTGTGCTAAAACTACATAGACCTACACACACCCCCAAATTAATGCATGTGAAATCTCGTGAAACTGAGTAAGGTCTGTGGTCAAGTTAGCAGTATTGTGCCATTGTCAATGTCGGTTTTGAAGTTGCACAATAGTAATGTAAGATCTTGCCACTGGGGGGGAACTGGGTGAAGGATACATGGGACTCAACTGTACTATTTTTGCAACTTCCTGTAAATCTATAATTACTACAAAATAAAAAGTTAGACATATTAAATAAGGAACTAGGAGGAATGGTACTTAATTTATGAAGTAAGAGTGATGAAAACCCAAGGGGAATAAAATGATTTGAAGGTTTTTATAGGCCAATGTTGAGCACATGTCCCTTTCCTTTTCTGGGGCTTCATTTTTCTCATTTATCAGGCTAGAGTGGATCACCACCAAGGTTCCTTTTAGCTCAGTGTTCAGTCCTTAAAAGTGTTCAGCATCACAAGGAACAGTGATGAAAAGAAGACATATCATTACTTTCCTGCCTGCACCAATCGGGCTTACTTTTATGCAACCCTGTATCCCCTTCCGGTCAGTAGATTCTCTTTTTTCAATCACAGCCAAGACTCTGATGGGAACAATATATACCCTTGCCTTCTCTCTCCATTTTATCATTTACTATTCATTCAAGTCATTGTGTTCTGACCTCTGTCCATGTCACTCCGTTCAAAGCACTCCTGCCAATGTCACCAATGACCTCCAGGACATAGTGAATGTCAATAGATGATTTTCATGCCCTCGTATACCTCTCAGTCTGGACACAATTGGCCACTCTTCTTTGAAATCTGCCTCTCTTGGCTTCTGCTATTTCCTGGTTTTTCTCTTCTTTAGCTGTTCCTTCTCAAATTCATTCAGAGGCTTCTCCATTGTTGCTTACCTATGAATGGAGCTGACAGGCAAATCTGCCTCCATCCAGACCTCTCTGTGAACTCTACATCTAAATTTCCACCTGCCTTCTGCACATTTCCACTGGCTCTCTTAATACGTCTGAATCTGAACTCCTGGTTTTCAATTTAAACCATATTAGGGAATATTTCCTACCAGTGTTTCTTACCTCAGTGAATTGAACAAACGTTTGCACAAATATGAAATCAAATAGACATCTTAACATCTCTCTCCATCACCTTCTGAACTGTTTGCACTGATAGAGTTATGGCGCTTAGAAATTATTTTTCTAACCTGAGAGTACTGGGTACCTGATCTCACCCATTTCAAGAGGCAGTGGCTCCCTTTGGAAAACAGCATGGAGGTTCCTCAAAAAGTTAAAAACATGACCCAGCAATCGCACTACCGGGTATTTACCCTAAAGATACACATGTCGTGATCCAAAGGGGCATGTGCACCCCAGCGTTTATAGCAGCCATGTCCACAATAGCCAAACTAGGGAAAGAGCCTAGATGTCCATCAACAGATATATATAATGCAGCCATCAAAACCCCCTGAAATCTTGCCATCTGCAATGACGTGGATGGAACTAGAGGGTATTATACTGAGTGAAATAAGTCAGGCAGAGAGAGACAATTATCATATGATCTCTCTGATATGAGCAATTTGAGAGGTAGGGCAGGGATTTTGGGGGTAGAGAAGGAAAAAAAAATGAAACAAGATGGGATCGGGAGGGAGACAAACCATAAGAGACTCTTAATCTCAGGAAACAAACTGAGGGTTATTGGGGGGTGATGGGGAGGGACAGGGTGGTTGGGTTATGGACATTGGGGAGGGCCTGTGCTATAGTGAGTTCTGTGAAGTGTGTAAGACTGATGATTCACAGACCTGTACCTCTGGGGCAAATAATACATTATACGTTAATGGAAAAAAAAAAAAGGTGGTGGTTCCATGCCTGAAGAGGCAAACTGAAAGGATTTCAGGCTACTGCAACATCCCCCCACAACCACCAAACTGACCATTTAACTCCTAGAGCAGCGGTATCATACAGAGAGAAGCTTGCCTTGTCCCCATCTTCAGCTCTGGAGCCCTGGTTTGGAGTTTTTGCTGGGAGAGAAGCAGTCCATGAAACAGACACTCCTGATCTCTTTCCAGAGGAACTGACTTCATTTGCAACAGAATGAGGAACAGTTCAAGCCTAAGGGCACTTGTACAAAAGGTAGAGATCGTGGTGAAAGCCAATGTGCTGAAGTGAATAGCCATCTTGAAAAAGAAGAGCAAAGCAGGAGGAACACACACCTATTTCAAAACTCATACGAGACAGTTTGGTACTGTCACAAGGATAGACATACAGATCTCTGGAATAGAACCGAGTGTCCAGAATTAGACACACACATCTGTGGTCAGATGTCTGTAAGGAAACCATGACTATTGAATGGGGGGAAAATAATCTTAACAGCTGGTGTGCGGACAATTACATATCCACATGCAACAGAATGAAGGTGAATATCTACCCCACACCATATTCAAATATCAACCCCAAATGTATCAAAACCCCACATATAAGAGCTAAAACTATAAAAACCTTAGAAGAAAACAGCAGCAAATTTTCATGACCTAGGTTTTGGCAATGGAGTCTTAGTAATGACACTAAAAGCAGAAGCAACAAGGAAAAAATAGATAAATTGGACTTCAAAAAGTAAAAAGAATGCAGAGAGTATGAGAAAATATTTGCAAATCATATAAATAAGAGTCTAGCATCCAGAATATGTAAGGTACTTTGACAACTCACAAAAGAATTTTTAATGGGCAAAGGATATAAATAAGTATTTCTCCATAGATGAACAAATGATCAACATGAAAAGATGCTTGACATCATTAATAATCAGGGATATGCAATCAAAACCACCATGAGATACCACTTCACAAGTGATAGGATGAAGAACTACGATAATGACAAGTGTTGAAGAAATTGGAGCTGTGAATGTAAAATGGACAACAGTGGTTCCTCCAAAAGGTAACACATTATACACGAATGTTTATGTCAGAACTAGTCAAAACAACCAAACGGTGGGAGCAACCCAAATACCTATAAACTGTAATGGATAACCCTCACCCTAACCCTAACCTGTACAACGGATACTGTTGTCATAAGAAAGAATGAATTACTGGCACTTGCTATAACACAGATGAACCTTGAAAACATTATGCTATATAAAAGGAGGCAGATACAAAGGGACACATGTTTTCTAATTCTATGTTTCTGGAATGTCCACAACAGACAATCCACAGAGACCGAAGATTTGTGCTTGCCAGAGGCTGGAGGGAGCACGGATACAGGGATGAGAGCCAAAAGGTATAGAATTTCTTTTTGAGGTGATGAAAACATTCGAATGGTAACTCTGGTGATGGTTGCACAGCTCTGTGACTATAATAAAAACAATATATGGTCTGTAAATTGTGTCTCAATAAAGTTGCTTATAAAACATGAAAAAAGAGAGGACCTTTCCATGCAAATCCAGCCACCCCCGCAGGCTGGCCTTTTTCTCTTTACCTTGAACTCC
Organism: Mustela nigripes; assembly: GCF_022355385.1. Classification (NCBI taxonomy): domain Eukaryota; kingdom Metazoa; phylum Chordata; class Mammalia; order Carnivora; family Mustelidae; genus Mustela; species Mustela nigripes. The sequence goes on along the minus strand of NC_081575.1, from coordinate 594,541 downwards.
CTAAGCTCCCAGCTGAGGAGGTAAGAGGTAGTATCCCTTTTTGTTAGAACAAAAACAAAACGAAAAAATTCTTCTTAGAGTTTGGACAAAACTTGCAGTGAAGAAAAAAGGTTTAAAGTAACCTGTGAATGAGGTAAACATTTGGAATGGATGTTAAAATGTGTTACATGTTTGAGCTACACACATTTATAAAATGTTAGAAACTTTCTCTGCTGTCCAAAATTTTTACTGTTATAAATAATGTCTTGGTTGTGGCAAGTTGAAAGTTTCCATCTCAATGGCCGTGGCTGCTGGCCAGGTGGAGTGATTGATAATCACCAACAAAATCCAGATGCTAGCGAGCTTTTCTTGAAACAATGGGGTGAATGCACAATGCTTACTCCTTCTGTCAGTCAGAGAAAAAGAGCTAGCTGTCTTTCCCAAAGTAAAGAATTTCATGTTCCCGATTAAACAACAACAACCAAAAGCTGTAACCCATGCCAAAAATTGGCCCATTTGTTCTGTGGTAAAAGAAGCTGCATCAGACTTTTGATCCCCTCTTGGGCTGTTGGTGGAGCCAAAAGAAACAGGAGCTGTTAAGAAAACTAACCAGCATGGAGTGTACAGCCTGAAGCAGTCCTCTCTTCATGAGCTCATGAGGCCTTTGGTGCACTGATGTTCCTGAAGATGCCTAGGCTTCGTTCAAAGATATGTCAGCTCACTTAAGGCCAAAATGGGTTTCTCACCCCCTCCAACCTCCAAATTGAATATTTCTATTTAAATGGGAGGTACCTTTCCAGGGAATTGACACATTTACAAACCAAACCGCCTGCCTTAAGTGTGTCAGCTGTACCAGGACTGGGTTAGGGCCTCAATTATCCAGTGATGGTTCTCAGTTGTGCAGCCTGCCCCCTACCCTGTGAAAAAAATGCTTAAAACTGTACATGAGTGAATTCTACTAAACATTTAATTAAGAATTTGTACCAATCCTTCTCAAATTTTTCCAAAATATTAAAGAGGAGGGAACACATCCATATTCATTTAATAAGGCCAACATTACCCTCATACCAAAGACACACGGTAAAATGAAATTATAGGCTGATATTCCTGATGAATATATGTGCAAAATTCTCAACAAAACACCAGCAGACCAAATTTAACAGCACCATAAAAGGATCATGCATCATGATCAAATGGAATCTATTCCAGGGATGCAAGGGTGGTTTAACATTGACAAACCAATCAATGTGATACACTACATTAACAAAATGAAGGTTAGAAATGTACCTCAACATAATAAAAGCCATAGCCAATAAGCCCATAGCTAATATCATCCTCAATGGTGAAAAGCTGAAAGCTTTTTCTCAAGCTTCAGAAAATAAAACAAGAGTGCCCCCCTCACTACTTTTATTCAACCTAATACCCAGGGTATTCCTGTACCCTAGTCCTGGGTACAGCAATTAGGCAAAATTAAAAATAGAACTACTGAATGATCCAGCAATCCCAATTTGGGGTATATACCCATAGAAAATGAAATCATAATCTCAAAGAGATATATGCATTCCCATGTTTATTGCAGCATTATTAATAATAGCCAAGATATGGAAACAATCTAAGTGTCCGATGATGGATGAATAGATAAATAAAATGTGGTATGTATATAATTCAGCCATAAGAAAGAAGGAAATGCTGCCATTTGTGACAATATGGATGAATCTGGAGAACATTATGCTAAGTGAAATAAGCCATGCACAGAAGGACAAATAACGCGTGATCTCATTTATATGTAGAATCTAAGAACGTTGAACTTATATAACCAAAGAGTAGAATGATAGAATGATGGTGGTTGCCAGGGGCTGAGGTTGGGGGAAATGGGGAGAAGTTGGTCAAAGTGTACAAACTGTCAGTTATAAGAGAGATTAATGTATAGTATGGTGACCATAGTTAATAAAATTGTATACTTGGAATTTACTAAAAGAGTAGATTTTAAGTGTTCTCATCATACACAGCAAAACCGTCAGTATGTCAGTATATATATATATATATATATATATATATATATTCCTCAAGGAAACTCAAGAGCTGAGCTATTATGTAAAAACTAAACCCTCATGTTATAACACCTTAAAAGAAAACATGACATTCTACAACTTAAATATATACAAAATTTTATTTGTTAATCACATCTCAATAAAACTGAAAGAAAAGATCACTCAATTTAAAAATGGGCAAAGGGGGCCACCTGGGTGGTTCAGTTGGTTAAGCACCTGACTCTTGATTTCATCTCAGTTCTCGATCTCCAGGTTATGAGTTCAAATCCTGAATTGGGCTCCACACTGGGTGTGGAACCTACTTAAAAAAAAATAAAAATATGGGGCGCCTGAGTGGCTCAGTGGGTTAAAGCCTCTGTCTTTGGCTCAGGTCATGATCACAGGGACTTGGGATCGAGCCCCGCATTGGGCTCTCTGCTCAGCGGGGAGTCTGCTTCCTCCTCTCTCTGCCTGCCTCTCTGCCTACCTCTCTGCCTACTTGTAACCCCTGTCTGTCAAATAAATAAATAAAATCTTAAAAAAAATAAAAATATGTAAAAATGGGCAAAGGATCTGAACAGACCGTTCTCCAAAGTAGATACACAAATTGTCAATAAACACATGAAAAAAAAAAGTCCTCTAAATCATTAGTCATCAGGGAAATGCAAATGAAACCTCAAAGAGCTACCACTTCCACACAGTAGGATGGCCATACTCAAACAAATGTTGATGAGGATGTGGAGAAATTACCATATAACCATGCAATTCCATTCATAGGTATATACCCAAAACAACTATAAACAGGTATTGGAACAAATATTTGTAAAGGAAGCAGTATTCACAATAGTTTAATATCCATCAAAGAATAAGTAGATAAATAAATCATAGTATACCCATGTAATGGAATATTATTTGGCCATAAAAAGAAGGTAGTATATGTGCCTATCTAAACAAACTTCAACATTCTTTAACAGATACATTAAAATACAACAAAGTAGCATTAACAGTGTCTAGTATTCAGAAGAAGCAGAAAAATATGACTCATGTACAAGAAAAGATAAAAGTCAACAGAAACAGCTATTATCAAAGGTGAATTAGCAGATAAACATCTTAAAATAACCATGTAACTGTTATCAATATCCTCAAGGGTTTAAAGGAACATGTGAACATAATGAGAAGAGCAATAAAAGATAGATATAAAAAGAGCCAAATGGAATTGGTAGGGATGAAAAATAGAATATTAGAAATGCAACCTGTCCTGGACGGGATCAGCAGAAGATTAGGCTGCAGAAGATCACTGAACTTGAAGAGATACCTGAAGAAACTCTTGAATTTTAAGCATGGTGCGGGGAGGGGAAGCCTCCACAAATAAAAATGAACCATTTCAGTCACTTGTGATACAATATTAGGAGCTATACTACACATTTAATTGGGACATTGCACCTAATAGTAGAAAAATATGCATCTTTTCAAGGGTACACAGATGTTGACCTTGATAAAGGTCATAAAATAAATCTCAACAAAGTTTAAAAGATTGAAACCATAAGCAATATGTTCTTTGACAGGAAAGCAGTACTTAAGTCTAAATGCTTTTATTATAAGAGAAGATAAGATATCTAACCTACCGTAGGAAACCAGAAGATAAAGAGCAAAATAAATGAAAAGCAAGTAGAAGGAAAGGAAATAGTAAAGAGCAGAAGTCAATGAAATAGGAAACAGAATATAGAGAAAACCAGAAGTTGGTTCTTGGAGCAGATCATCACCGCTGATAGCTCTCTAGTCAGAAAAAGGAGAGAGAAGACTCAGCAGCATCAGGACGGACAGTGGGCACATCACTACAGACCCCACGGGCATTAAAGGATAATCAAGGGAGAGCATGAACAACCCGATGGGTCTATATCCGCTGCTGGCTGAAGGAGAGGAGGACAAGTCCTTAAGCAGGAAACAGCCCCCATAATATTCGAGCTTCCCCAAACCCGAAGAGCGGCAGAGCTTTTGCCTGGAGTCTTCAACATGTCCCCCTTCGTCATAATATTCGGTCGATGGGTTTTTCTAGTTTGTTATTGAGCATCTTCTCCGCGAAGGATCCGCCTCGCTCCTCTGGAGGTGCCGTGGCCCACGCTCAATCCTGTCTTCGGACCCGCTTGGTGGCCCACGGCCCTCTCGCCCCATGCTCTGGCCAACACCCTGGGGCCTCGCAGCTTCAAACTCCACCTCACAATGCTGCGTCTCTGCGTCAGGCTGCAGGGCCAGGCCTTTCTTCCGTCACCTCGGGGGCTCCACCTGTTACCTGAGGTGCCACCCTGGCTCAGTCCGCCGGTCCGGAAGAGGAGGGACCAGACTCCAGGGCCATCACCCTCGTGGCTGGCAGTCCGCGACGCACCCATGGGGTCGTCTGCGTCCAAGGCTGCCCTCGGGGCGACCACCGATGAGCCTATGGAGCCCAAGGCGAAACACCTGGCAGGTGAGTAGGAGGCCTGGGCGCCTCTGGTGCCAGTACCCCGCACCCCTCTCCCGCACCCCTCCCCCAACCCTCTTTTTCCTGCAGCAGCATTGACAGGAGATTGAATTCTCACCCCTAGTCATCTTGGGAGGGAGCCTGGAAGAGAACCACTGGTCTTTTTAAGTCCAGCCTCGGAACTATTTACAAGCTATTCAGAGAATTTAGGACACGCGAAATGGTGGAGTAACAACCCAGCCTTCTGAAGAGTCTAATTTCAAAGCCCAGACCCCTTGCGAATCATTACATTCAGCAAGTCTTGCGAAGTAAAGGAAGGAAAAGTCTATAGAGCTGATCATCCCAGAAGCAGTCTTAACCTAAGGTCAACGAATAGGCTTTAGAATGTCGGACAACATTCAACAGCACCCCTGTGAATGTTTCCAGGGGACAGAATTTTGATTCTTGAAATTATCTGTGGCTCAAAGACAGAACAGACTCTCAGGCTAGCCCTGCCACCTGCTGTTTGAGTTCACATCAAGCACTGACTCTATAAATAGGTGATTTTGCCTGTATACATAAATCCCACTGCTTTTGAAAACTTTATAGCCAAGTCACTCTTATGATCACCTCCTTATTTTGATATTTTGCTTAAAAGCTCTCCACTGATTCAGTATGTACCAAAATTGGCTTCCCAAGACCTTTTGGTCTTGAACAACAGTTAGCTACATGAACAATGTATGGAACCAAAGGGGATACTTGATATACCAATGGTTCAGTCCAAAGGCTGAAATAGTGGAAAAGTGGAAACAACAAACTTACAAAGGAAACTAACCAGACAGAGGAAGGAAGCTGACTTAGAGAAAAAACATGACAGAAGCTCATTCTTCATAATCTTAATCATGGCAGAGCCACTGGCATGTAGTATATATACACTTGAGTGAATGGATCTAGGTTAAGGTCAGCCTAGTGACCCTTCACTAGCATATTTGCTAAGCACCCTCCTCAGAATGTGAACATGCTGATTAAGAAGTGCTGGGGATGAAGTCTACAACAATGGAAAAAATGCAATTATGAAAGTTAGCAATTGGGGCACCTGGCTGGCTCAGTCAGTAGAGCATGTGACTCTTGATCTTGGGATGGTGAGTTTGAGCCCCACGTTGGGGGGCAGAGTTTACTTAAAAACTTTTTTTTTAAAAGAAGAAGCAACAAAAGCTTAAAGGATGCAAGCAAAGGGCTAGACATGGGGTGACACTACACGGAAAATGCCTGACTGAACCCTCATGTAATGACACTTTTCTTGAGGGAGGCAGGATGACATAATGGTCCACATCTTGGTCAAAAGAGTCTGATTTCAAATACCAGCCCTGCCACTTAACTACCTGTCTGACATTGCGTATGTTACCTTCTTGAGTCCTAGTCATTCATTTAACAACTATTTACCGTAACTCATTGTATGCCAGCCATTGTGCTGGGTCTCAGGGAGACCTGGTGTCCAAAATGAACACAGGCCCTACCCCCACCAAGTATACAGGACAATAGCATAGTGAGCCATTAACTATCAGGTCACATACATCAGTACAAATTGTAACACCTGTAACGAAGAAAATGTTTTGGACTATTCCCTTCGTCATTTCTGACATTTGATTGCTCTGTATTTAAGTTAAAGTTACCAATTTTGGTTTGGAAAAATTATTTCTCATTTGTGTCTTAATACTTGCCACTGTCTCTCATTCAGACCTCATTCAGTACATAAATGGAACAAACATGAGCGTGGATCATTTGGCTGATGTTCTTTCTGAAAAAACCGGGAACAGCAGCTGGGTGGTAGTATTCAAAGCCCTGGTTACTGTCCATCACCTTATGGTGCACGGAAATGAGGTGAGAACGCAGATATTCGACTGGTAATCATTTCCTTCCTTTTGGTACGGAGAACTGTCAGTACACGACTGCAAAATATTCTTGGAATGTCAAGGTTTATTATCTGTTACTTTGTCACAAGTGGGGGAAAAGAACAGCAGTAGCTACGAAAAGGCTGATTTTTGCATTTTTACTGAGGAGTATATCTTGGCAATCAGTATTGGAGGTACGCTGTTTCAGCCACTAGATAAGAAAGTGGGTGATAGAGTGGGCATCTCTCTCACTTCCTTAGACTCTTTTGACCAGAGAGAGAAAACCCTCAAAGGTGTATTGCTTTACTTTACCAGGAGAAACCAGGTGCCTGAGTGGATTACGTCAATACTTGTCCACCTGTCCCCACATACACTCTTTGTATTTTACAGAACTGAAATGTTCTTGAACATCAAATTATTTATTCTACTCTAACATTTTGTCTCAGTAAGCTTTGCATTTAAAAGTTAGGATTTAGAAAAAGGTTGGGGGGACAAACCATAAGAGACTCTTTGTTTCTTTTTTACGATTTTATTTATTTATTTGACAGATAGACAGAGAGATCCCAAGTAGGCAGAGAGGCAGGCAGAGAGAGAGGAGGAAGCAGGCTCCCCGCTGAGCAGAGAGCCCGATGTGGGGCTCAATCCCAGGACCCTGAGACCATGACCTGAGCCGAAGGCAGAGGCCCAACCCACTGAGCCACCCAGGCGCCCCCATAAGAGGCTCTTAACGTTAGGGTTAACTGAGGGTTGATGGATGGAGGTGGGTGGAGGGATGGGCTAGATGGGGGATGGAAACTAAGGGCACTGCTGGTGAGCTCTGGGTGTTGTATGTTGTATTGGATCACTGAATTCTACTCCAGAAGCTAGTGTTGCACTGTATGTTAACTAACTAGATTTTAAATACGGTACAATAAAATAAAGCCTTTTGAGAGAAATAACATCTTTTGGAAAAAATAGAATGACATCTTCATCTTATTCCAACATACAAAAATAAATTCCACACAAATGAAACACCTGTAAGTGCAAAAAGCTAAGTTTTAAAATCGAAGAAAACGTAGGAGAACGTGCTTATGACATTTGAGTAGGAAAGACACCATAAAAGTTGGAATAAGATATTTCAAACAGAAATATTAAAGAAAAAAGATGAATATTCAGGATTTGTGATCAGTATGAAAAAAGCAGTATAGTGGAATAGTGCACAAGACAAATGAACAGAGAATTCACAGAAAAGGAAACCAGAATGGCTGAAAACCATCTGACAACGTGCTCAGATAAACAAAATTTAAAATGCGTGACAATATGAAGAGTTGGAAGGTCTTGAGGAAATGAGAACTCACAGACCCTGTGGATGATATGGAATTTATGACTGGGGAGAGGAGAACATTGAGACATGTTTAGAAAAATTGAAAATGCCAAGCCCAGTGACCCAGCAAATCCACTTCTCATAGCATATTTATAATAACTAAAAAGTAGAAATCACATAAATTTCCATCAGTACAGAACAGATCACTAAAACGAGGTGCATATGTATAATGAAGTATTATATAATGTATACTGATAAGGCTAGATCTCAAAAAGAATGCTAATAGAGGAAGTAAGTTGCAGAATGGGATTTAGATATAATATTTATGTAAATTTAAAAATACTGGGACAAATAGATCTGAAACTATAAAGAAAATACACTGTAAAGATTTATATTATTAATTATTAATCAATGCTCAGGAAATAGAAGCTATATGATAGAATTATGTCAACTATGCATTCACAATGATAAACTCATTAAAGAGCTCTATTTGTGGACAGAAGCTAACTTTGTAATTTGGCACATTTGACAGCGTTTTATCCAACATCTTGCATCTAGAAACTCCTTGTTTACTTTACACAACTTCCTGGATAAAAGTGTCATAGAAGGTAAGATGATTCTTTAATGGAAATACTACATGTGGCAAGGAGGGAAACGCTCTGTTTTGAAAACCATGCCTGGGGGCGCCTGGGTGGCTCAGTGGGTTAAAGCCTCTGCCTTCGGCTCAGGTCATGATCCCGGGGTCCTGGGATCAAGCCCCGCATCCGGCTGTCCGCTCTGCGGGGAGCCTGCTTCTTCCTCTCTCTCTCTGCCTATTTCTGATCTCTGTCAAATAAATAAATATAATTTTTTTAAAAAAAGAGTTTCTTAAAAAAAAAAATTCTTTGAAAACCATGCCTGGTTAGAACATGGGAGGGCTGGGGAGGGCTGGTGACGGTGGGATGGGCAGTTTCAGGAAAGTGGTAAGAACTTAGGATAGTCTCTGCAGCAGTGGGAAGAAGCTGATAAAGTTCAGTTATTCCCTGTGTTCATGAATGTCACCAACCTCACAAGGTGGTTTCGAGGCCTTGAGGAACTAAGCAATAATCTTGAGCTAGAATCTTTAGCTTTTGTGCTTGGAAGGTTTGTTGAGGTCTATGGGGGGGAAGTGAAATGGTAGCTCTTTGCATTTACGTATACTGTAAATGGTTCATGTTGGTAAAACTGGAAATAATGACGTGTCATTCATGTTTAGGCTACACCATGTCAACCTTCATCAGACGATACAGCAGGTACTTGAATGAGAAGTCTCTCGCGTACAGACTGATTGCATCTGACATCACCAAAACCAAGAGAGGGTCAGTAAATACCACTGGCTTGTAGGCGAAAATATGGAGTTGACCAAAAACACAGCTTTATTTAAAGATGCTGATGTCATCTCTTTTATAGGACGGACGGTACGATGAGAACTATGGATACAAAGCAGCTGCTAAACACTCTTCCAGTCATTCAAACGCAGTTTGATGCTCTTCTTAATTTTAATGTAAGAGCTTTATGTATCCTTTTTAAACATACAGGCCAAGGACACTGTTTGGCAGTAATGGGAGAAGGAATTGTTTTAAACTCTTCTATTTAATTTCCAGGCAAACCCTGATGAGCTAACCAATGGCATAATACATGCTGCTTTCATGCTTCTCTTTAAGGATTCTCTTCGCCTCTTTGCAGCCTACAATGAGGGTATCCTTAATCTGCTAGGTAGGCTAAAGAAGGGACATTGCTTAAAAAATAGACGGGTCAAAACCTTTTCTCTCTACGTGTAGACTAATGTAGACTACTTTCGTGATAGATTCAAAATAGAGGACCCTTTTAAGATCATATATATTTAAAAATGAGACATTATATTTCTTTTTTGGATTAAAGTTCCTTGACTAATTAGCCACTGAGCTGTGTATTTCTTTGTACAAATGCTAATTGATATTTCTGGGAAATTTCTGTCCTCATTTAGCCCTCATGAATGATTCATGTAATTGGGAGTGTTCTCCAAGCTTCATTGATGAGAACTTGAGGTATTTCTTACGCTGAAGGAGTATCCTAGTACGTTTGTAGAGTTATGAAAGAGAAGGATACACAGCCCCTTCCCTCAAAATCTTCAGATCTTGATGTTAGTCAAGAAGATTACAGACTGGAAGTTGTAGAGATTAAACTAAACCAAACTCTCTGGATATGCGATTCAATTCTGGGTATCTTCCCAGCATCAGTGTTTGGCATGTGGTACTTCATAAAAATCTGCTGATTATATGGATTGAGCAGTCTTGTTGCTTGCTAAGACAGAAAATAACTGGCTTAAATCTGTAATTGTTTTGAACAAGTTAAAATCATATACAGATTCAGCTGAAATTAAAATTATGAAAATGGAGTGAAACTGGAAAATTGCTGAGATACTGGCTCCTTCATGGTGATTTTTTCTAATTTGTAGACAAATATTTTGATATGAGAAAAAACCAATGCAAGGAGAGTTTGGATATTTACATCAAGTTCCTTGAAAGAACAGCCAAACTGGCACAGTTCCTGAAAGTTGCAGAGGTACGGAAATCGATTTCTACCCAAGGATTTTCTGGATTTTCCCCTCCCCCCACTGCACAAACACACAGAAATTGTTAGTATTTTGAACTATTTTGTAAACAGTAAGACTATACCCTAAAATTAAGTAGTTCAAGGATTTGTGTTTGTAGTTGTGAAGATAACTGTTGCCAGAAACGGGGCCTCATACGACACATATCTTTCCAGACAGTGGACAATACGTAGCACAGGTCTGTTATCAGCTGAAGAAGGGAACACATGAGGTGACCCCCACATTTCCCCTGACACTCAGAAGAACCCAAGCAGGATAAATACATTGAACTTCTGAAAACCAAAGCAAACCCAACAGAACACAACAAAAACAAAACGTGATATATTACTCAAAGGAGAACAACAGTATGAACATCCAAAATACAACTTGGCTCTTTCCAGAACCACAAAGATGCAATATCTGACAAGAGTTCTCTTCTAGGGTTATCCTTAGGATGACTATAAGTTTGGGTTTAAGTGTACAAGGCATACCTTTGCTTGACATGTTTTTCCTGACCAACTAGGTACTAGCCCAGCAAGGCATTCATGCTCCGGGAGTATTTTCTCTTTTGTGTGCACGTTGGTAACGTTGGTTACTTACAGTAACTTACAGTTACTTTTCTTTGTTGCCACTCCCTGTTGTAATGTGTACTCCCCGCTCGCTTGTGAATTCAGCAAGTTGGAATTGACCGGAATGACATTCCATATCTTACACAGGTCAGTGTATCTTTCCTACGTGTTTAAATGACTTTTTTTTGTCATTAGGTATATGTGTTTATTATATTGTCATCTGAGACTCCATCCTTTGCCATAAATTAACGTATGTATTTTCATTCCCTCCTGACACACAAACACACACACACACACACACACACATATATACATAGACACGTGTTTTCTGAACAGGTCTTTGAGCTGTTGGTTCTGTAAAAGAGGCCATTCCCTGCTGAATGTTAAATGGTGACTCATAGTCTAACAACTAGCCCACGCTCTTTAAGTGGACAGAACTGATTAGTGGAAACAGCAGAATATTTGGAATCCTAGGCAACTCATTTCCATTCTCCGCGGCTCACTTTTGCATCTGTAAAATGTGTATAATTCTGTTGTCTTTCTCATAGCAGTCTTATGAGAATCAAACGAGCTCAGACTTTTTCCTTCCCTAGGAGCTGCTCATCAGGAATCTCTCCCTGGCAATGGGTGGGGTATGAGGTCGAGGTGTGGCTGAGATGAAGGTCTGGCGAGCGACTCACGCAGCCTGCTTGTGCCTTTTGGACTGGCTTGTGCTCTGTCCCACATGTACCACAGGGCTTGAATAGTGGGGCTGCTGGCCTGGTCTGGGCCCCCTCCAGGGAGCTCTTTCCTGCTCTGGGCCCCAAACTAATGTGGCAGGCTGCTAGGTCATCTGGGATATGCGTCAAAGCATTCTTGCCCTGGTGTGGGAACCTGCTGTCTTGGGAACTCAAAGAGGCCTACCCGCTGTTGTGTCTCCTTTTTGACGCTGGGAGGTGCAAGATGTGTACTACGTTATCTTCTATTTTGGATGGAATTTCCCGATAAACTCCTGGCCCCTGGAACCCTAAACATGTTACTCAAGTAGAAAGTCCCTGAATCTTTGTACGTTTATTTCCTACCTTCTGGAACATTCATAGCTTTTCTAACCACTTTCTGCTCATCTGATCCAGTTAGCGTGACATCACGGATAGGAGGATCAGTGTGATTCTCTGAGGGATGACCAGATGGTCTAGACTTCTTTTGACCAGCATATGACAGAATGTTGAGAGAGTTAACACAGCCTGGGTCACATTGTTAATGTGTACTGCTGTCCATTCCATGCCCACAACGCCTTGTGATTTACACTTGGAAGCTGAAACTTCACGCATGTATGTGAGTTCCAGAGGAACTCTTGTGCCTGGCATATGGCTACAGTCAGATTCCTAGCTGACTGATTATACTGTAGTTTCTCATTCTCCAAGGCCTGACTGGTTTGGGGGCCATAATGGTGAATGACATGGAATGATTGGCACCAATTCTGCCATCCTCCTGGAAGGTGATGTGTTTTGTTTTGTATTTTTTTTAAGATTTTATTTGACAGAGAGAGATCATAGGTAGACAGGGAGGCAGGTAGAGAGAGGGGGAAGCAGGATCCCTGCCTGGTAGAGAGCCTGATGCGGGGCTCCATCCCAGGACCCTGAGACCATGACCTGAGCTGAAGGCAGAGGCTTTAACCCACTGAGCCACCCAGGCGATGTGTTTTTATTTACTATTTTGCCTGGAGGGCAAGTGGAGGCTGTTTAAGATGCAGAGCTCTCAACCCCACAAGGTACATGTCCCATCGGGATCTTCCCCCGCCCACTCTTGGCCTCTAGGCCTGGAACTACAGTGAAGTCACAGCATAGCCCAGAGACTAAGGATTTCCAAGGTCATCGCCCCCCATCCCATAAGTTAGGGCTTAAAAGCCCCACCCTGACCTCAGCGTGGCAGGCCTGCCTTGCTTGGGACCCGGTGAAGGTGAAGTACTCAGACAGTACGTCGCCCAGGCGGTCGCCATAGGAAGAGAGAGAGGCTGCAGATGCAGGCTGAGGTCCCGTCGGCAGCTGTAGGGCACTGGATCCAGAACACCGTGGACGCAGCAGGCCCCCGGGGAAGAGGGGGCAGGAGGCGCGGACAGGATGGTCACAGGTGCAAGGAAGCGTCCCGTCGGCGGGCGGAGGAGTTTCTGTGCGGGTCTTCTCGGGAGGCCTGGAGCGCACACAGCGCCCACGCGTTCGTTCGTGTGCGGAGAAGTGAGAGGGGCCCCGCGCACAGACAGCGAACCCCGCTGCGGGGCGGAGCAACTCTGGCTTCCCGGAGGAGGCGTCGGATAAGCAGAGCGAGGGAGAATGTCGGGCGACAGCGGCGCGGACGGCACGTCTGCCTGGATGCGTCTCCTCCCTCGGCCTCGGCGTCTCTGCGCTTTCGGCCTCTCCAAAGAGGTCTCTGGGCTCCGAGCTGCGCTTCCACTGGGAAGCGCCTCGGCTCGGCCTAAGTTCTGGGGAGTCGCCCGCGGTGTCCTGCTGACGTCGTCCGCTGACCTCGGGCGGGGGCTTTGTCACAGATTCGCAGCTGCCGCGGAACGGCCGAAAACAACGCAGATAAAAAACATTCTTTCTAGCAAACATGGTTCGAATTTACTGCTAACTTGTTATTTTAGTTATTTTTTGCTAGTTATGTTGTTATATTTTTGTTCGATGACTGAGTGAATGAAACAAATATTCTATCCCTTTGGCAACTGTGTGTTGGACATAATGAAACTGATCGTGTTTGGGTGATCATTCCCGGTCTTCCCTACCCAGGGTGCTCTTAACAGGCATTTCTGGCCTTCCTCTGGTCCCCATATTTAGTCCAGTACGAAAATCCCTCTGAGCAGATTTCTGCTGGGCCGTGTGTGTGTGTGTGTGTGTGTGTGTTTTAAGATTTTATTTATTTATTTGACAGACAGAGATCACAAGTAGGCAGCGAGGCAGGCAGAGAGAGAGGAGGAAGCAGGCTCCCCGCTGAGCAGAGAGCCCGATGCGGGGCTCGATCCCAGGACCCTGAGATCATGACCTGAGCCGAAGGCAGAGGCTTAACCCACTGAGCCACCCAGGCGCCCCCACCCAATATTCTTAAAAGAAAGTCTGCAGTTATCCACATAGCCTCTAATGGAAGGTTCTGCATTGTTGAATCCTTACCTATTATCCAGCTTCATGTCCTGCACATTTCCCGCTGCTCTCTGCTCTAGCAACAAAGGGCAACTTTATTCTTGGTCTGTGCCAGGTGCCCTTGCCTTTGCACATGTTCTTCTCCTGCCGGCAATTCTCATTCTTACTTAGGTTCCGGATATCCTTCAGATGGCAGCTCACTTGTTGCTTTATTTGGAAGGACTTGCTCCCCTGACATCGCTGACGTGATCAGATGGCCTAGCTTAACACTATCTGAATATCTTGTACCCCTCTTTCATAGTACTTTTCAGAACTTTGATTTTTGCATTTATTCATGTGATTATTTGATACATCTCCTCCCCCAGACCTGTACAATGGAGTTTCCCAGGTCATGAAGCCCCGGGCTAGATAGTTTTTGCTCATGGAAACAAAGAGAGAAAGAAAGAAAACCTGGTGATTCATGAAGGAGTAAAAAATAATAAATGAGGGACACCTGGGTGGCTCAGTGGGTTAAAGATTCAGCCTTTGGCTCAGGTCATGATCTCAGGGTCCTGGGATCGAGCCCCGCATCGGGCTGTCTGCTCAGCGGGGAGTCTCCTTCCTGCCCCCCCCCCCCCCGCCTGCCTCTCTGCCTGCTTCTGATCTCTCTCTGTCAAATAAATAAATAAAAATCTTTAAAAAATTTAAAAAAATGAATGAGTTCAAGTCCAAAAGAAATAGATCTTTTAGCAGTCCATGGGCCATTAACAAAAAAGTATGTGAAAGCATAGTTTGAAAATCTGATTTGATATCAAGATGCTGCTTTTCATAATGAATTTATCTGTAGCATTTGCAGCTGACCCTTGAAAAACATGGGTTTGAACTATGCAGGCCATTTATATGTGGAGATTTTTCAAGAAATATATTGGAAAATGTTTTGGAGATTTGCAACAGTTTGAAAAAACTCACCGACGAACTGTGTAGCCTACAAATACTGAAAAAATGAAGAAAAAGTTAGGTATTGTTGTAACAACACAGCACATAATACATATAACATAGAAAATCAGTGTTAATAGATACTTTGTATTATTGGTAAAACTTCCCAGTCAAGGCTAGGCTATTAGTGGCTAACTTACGGGGAAGTCAAAAGTTGCACATGGATTTGCCACTGCAGAAGGGTGTATGCCCCTAACCCCCACATTGTCTGAAGGTCAACTGTATGTACCTTTAATGCCTTTGTTATATAAGTGTCTTCATTTTTGTTCAGAACCTTTTTATGATGTAAGAGTGTATGGATACGCTAAGAACTATCAGAAAATATGTCTTTCACAATAACTTTATCTTCAGGCACCCCATAGTTTACTTGAAGCACTAAAACAACATTTAGCTTCTTTGGAAGAGAAAAATGACAGTTGGTCTCCTTACAGGTAAGTTAATAAATGTCTTAATTTAGATTAATTTGTTTCTCTCTAAATAATTTCCCTGATTTTAACAATATGAAAGTGACTAAGTAAATAATGGGCTTTGAACATGCTGGAACACATTTTCAATGACAGTATGGAAGAGAGGTTTTCAGTCTTTTCTGGGACCCCATTCTCTCCACAGGGGTAATATGCTTTCCAAGGGAACATCTTTTATTATGCTGAGTGATTCTCGAAATCAAAAGTTGGGACTGGAATAAACCTTCTTTTGAAGAATTTGATTTCTTCTCTTAGAGGCTCCTCTAGTGGGAATAATTGCTGTAGATGATTATTTAATATTTATCCACAAAACTGTGCACAGTAACATTCAAGGTCTGTGTGTTACACAGATATATGTACATACACCCATATATACACAGAAATTAAATAATACAAATTTTGAGGTGTATCACTTCAAAAGGCTCATGTGAACTATTTCACATGAAAATTATGAAAATTATGGTTTCAATTTTCTTTCATTCTTTCTTCCTCTTCTTCTTTTTACTTTCCAGTTGTTCTAAATTTCTCTAAGGCTTATTCATTCATTCCATTATTTAGGTTATATTGATTATAATGGACTCATATTATCATGTTCTATTAGACAACAAGTCTGTTGACTGTTTCTTTATCACAGATAGATGTAGAGTTAGTATATAGTTGGATGGACGGATTAATGAATGGATAAATGCTTGACTTAAAGATATGTAGGCTCAGCTGGGTAGGATATATGTGATTCTACTTATTCTCCAGCATGTCTCATTTTTCTTGTAATCTTTTAAGTCTCCAGCATGCACTGATCCCGTCTATACCAAATAATCCAGTTGTGAATGCTTCAGCAAGTGGAGCTTGGTTTGCAGGTAACATAACTCGATTATATGATTATATCCGTAATCACTGAAAGCAGGATTAGTCTTTAATTCTTCCACTGCTTAACCACCTACTGTGTCTGCTGTCTCTTCCTGAAACAGTCTTTGACCTAGTGGTTTCATTTATAGGAATTGATCTAATGTATATGTTCAGGGTTGTGAAATGATGTATGAACAGGGATATTTGTTACAATGTTGGAGAGCAGAATGACTATCCTTGTTTTTAGGTAGTGAAATGGAATGATCTCCAAGATATTGTTAAATGGAAAATAAGCAAGGTGTGAAACAAAGAGTACTATGCTCCCAACTTTGTTTTTAAAAACAGAAAAAAGATGGGGCGCCTGGGTGGCTCAGTGGGTTAAGGCCTCTGCCTTTGGCTCGGGTCATGATCCCAGGGTCCTGGGATCGAGCCCCGCATCGGGCTCCCTGCTCTGCAGGGAGCCTGCTTCCTTCTCTCTCTCTCTGCCTGTCTCTCAGCCTCCTTGTGATCTCTCTCTCTGTCAAATAAATAAATAAAATCTTGAAAAAAAATAAAAACAGAAAAAAGAATACATATGTTTGTATAATTTCTTAGAGTACTTCTGGAAAGATATACAAAAAATGAATAAAATGCCGTGCCCCCAGGAAGAATTTGGTGGTTCATGGAAAGGGAGAGTCCTCACTGTAACTTTTTAATTTCAATTTTTTAAAATTTAATTTCAATTTTAACTTTTTAATTCTTAACTTTTAATTTCACACTTGCAAATAATTACTAATTAAAGGAAATTTAACAAAGAAACACACGAACACATACAGTGTGATACTTTGTTATGCTTAACATGCAAGTCCTTTGTAACCTCTTAAGGTTAGTTTGCCTCATATTTCATAGTGTGCTGAATTTTCAGGAATTTTGCAAGCTAGTGGATGCCACATTGATAACTTGTAATTTACCATGATGAAAGTATTTACACCAAAGAAATGGAAAAATACTGTAAGGCAGGCCTTTAGTTTTTCTTGGAGAGCAGCTTGTTATACATTTCCTGACAGCTCATATGTTTTTTAATGGGTGTTTGTGTTTCAGTGACGTCAACTGATCCTTTAGTCACAAATCCACATAATAATGTTATATTACCATTGGGTTTACAAGTGCTTGAATTAAAGTTTGTTCTTAATCTAACTTGAAGACTTAAACTGTATCTGTTTTAAATGTTTTTACTTTTCTTTTGTACATATATGCTCAATGGACACACCTTCTGCATTTTCAATGGGTGAGTTTGACCAAAACTTTGAGGAACGTAAGTCCTTTGAATAAGCCCATATTAAAGCAAAAGTGGCACATTTTCTTTGTTTCCAAAAGAATGACTACTTTTCTGAGTTCCTGTGGTTTGGGAATCATTAGTACTTACAACAGATATGACCAGAAGAGTAAATACAGTATATTGCTTGAACCAATTCTGTTGACAATCCCGTGACTCCCTGAAACCAGTTTTTTTTTTTTTTTTTTTAAATCACTGATTTAAAATTACCTCCATGAAACCAGAGTACTTGGTTCAAACTCTACCATTCATGGATGGTGTGGCTTTTTTCTTTAACCATTTAACCTCTCTGTGCCTCAGCTTCCTGCTCCTCGTCAGGTTGCTGTCAGAATAAATGAATCCATACTTGTAGAGTGCTGAGAACAGGGCTTGATCCATGTGTTACTTAGAAGTACATTTTAAATTTTTCATGTATATGGGGAATGGGGATCTTTTTATTTTTTATTTTAATTCCAGTATAATGAACACACAGTGTTATATTAGTTCCAAGTGTACAATACATCGATTCCACACGATTCCACATGATTCAGTGCTCATCAGGACAAGTGCCCTCCTTCATCCCCATTCCCTGTTTCCCCCATGCCCTCACCCCCCTCCCCTCTGGTGGCCATCAGTGTATTCTCCATAGTTAAGAGTGCGTTTTGGAGGCGCCTGGGTGGCTCAGTGGGTTAAAGCCTCTGCCTTCGGCTCAGGTCATGATCCCAGGGTCCTGGGATCAAGCCCCGCATCGGGCCCTCTGCTCAGCGGGAAGCCTGCTTCCCCCTCTCTCTCTCTGCCTGCCTCTCTGCCTACTTGGGATCTCTCTCTCTCTGTCAAATAAATATAATCTTTAAAAAAAAAAGTCTATTTTGTCTCTCTCTCCTCAGCCCCTGCCCATGATCGTTTGTTTTGTTTCTTGAATTCCACATATAAGTGAACTCATATGGTATTTGTCTTTCTTTGACTGACTATTTTGCTTGAAGCTCCTTCCATGTCATAGCAAGTGGTAAGACTTTATTCTTTTTGGTGGCTGAGTAATATTTCATTGTGTATATATACCACATCTTGTTCATCCATTCATCTATCATTGGACACTTGGACCATTTCCATGACTTGGCTATTATGGTCAATAATGCTGCTATAAATGTAGTGATGCACATATATGTTTGCATTAGTGTTTTTGTATTATGGGGGTAAATACCCAGTATTGAGATTACTGGACCACAGGCTAGTCCTATTTTTAAGTTTTCCAGAGTGGCTGTACCTCCTTGAATTCCCACCAACAGTGCAAGAGGGTTCCTTTTTCTCCACATCTTTGCCAACATCTATTGTTTCTTGTGTTGTTGATTTTAGCCATTCTGACAGATGTGAGGTAGCATCCCATTGTGGTCTTGATTTGTATTTCCCTGATGATGAGTGATGTTGAGCATCTTTTCATTTGTCTGTTGGAGATATGGGGATTTTCTAAAGATCTTTCCTGCTACTGAATTCTGGCTTACTTGCACTATGTCAAAGAACCTTCTCTATAAATTTAGTCCTTTGGAATTTGTTGATACTTGCTTCGTGGCCCATCATATAGTCTTTTTTTTTTTTTTTGATAGAAGTTCTATGTGCACTGGAAAACTGTATCCTCTTATTGTGTTGTTCAAATCCTTTGTGTCTTTATTGTTTTGCCTGCTTGTTCATAGAGTTACTAAGTAACTCATAAGCTACATTAAGCACTATTTTTACCTCCACACCACTAACTGACCCTTGTCAAAGTCACCAATCACCTCCATGTTGTAAGTTCTGATGCTGATTACTTGGTTTTCATCTTATTAGACCCCCTAGTTCACCATTCCCACTTCCTTCATACAGTTTCTTCAGTTCGTCTACTGATTTTCCTCTTATGTGATTCTTGGCTCTTTTTTAGACTGTTTTTTTTTTGATGTTTTTTCCTCATTTCTCTTCTTTATATATACTTATTCACTGCCTAGATGGCCTCATCCAGACTCAAGGCCGTAAGTACTGCTTACATGATAAGGACTCCCAAATTATTCTCTCCAGTTACGGATATTTCTCCTGGACTCCAGAATTATATAGCCAAGTGTCTATCCAGTGGTTTTACTTGAATGATCTAGTCTGGTTCTATAACTCACTACGTGAAAAACTAAGCTTCTGATATTCCTCCCCAAACCTGTTGATTTCACCTTCAAAACATATCTAAACATTGACCACTTCTCACTATCTTCAGGGCTAACCCTATTTCAAGTTACCATTGTCTCTTAGCTTCTTCCCTTGCCCTCTACAGTCCATTCTTCACATAACAGAGCGATCTGATTAAAATACAAGCCAGGCAGATCATGTCTCTCCTCTGTCCAAATCCCTTCAGTGGCTTCCACATCTCAGGGAAGCTGCCGAAGATGGTGGCCTCTGAGTAAAATGCAAAGTCCTTATAATTCTTTACAAGGCCCTCAATTGCCTTTTTGACTCCTTTCGTTACTCTGACTCCCGACACATTGGCCTCCTCGCTGGAGGATCTTCATGGCTCTCTTCCATATATGTTAGGTCTTTATTTAAAAGTCCTCTTCTCAGTGAGCCTTTTCCATCTAAATTTACATACCCCTCCGCCACCAACATATCACACCTCTTCCTTGGATATTTTTCCCTCAGTACTTATCACAATCACAATCACAAACTAACATATACTTCATTTATCTTGGTTATTTTGTGTCTCTATTGGAATGTAAGCTACATGAAGGCAGAGATTTTTATGTTTTTTTCTTCACTGCTGTATCTTTAGTATCTAGTATTGTGTCTAACAAGTGCTCAATTAAAACGTATTTAATGAATAACTTTATGTGACTTTATACTCATTAACCTAAGAACTTGATGTGCTGTTAGTTTGTAATGGGAGGTACATATATATATCATTATTGGTATAAATTTGGTTTAGTTTTTCATCTAATTTTGTCTCTTATTTTCAGATTATCTTCCCTATCTGATATATTATAACCAACATTACCTTCACAAGCCCACAAATCTGTTGAAGCCAGACAGCAACATGGAAAAATCACAGCAAAAAATCTGGATGGCTCACTTGTTAACCTTGTAGGAAGTAAACATCTATTTTTAAATTAATATTTTAGATTATATATATATATATATATATATATATATAAATGCATTTTAAGAAAAAGTATACAAAAATAATGTAAAATTTGCTTTTTTTATTAAACAGATCTTAACCTTGGAGAAAGTCCAGTCAACAGGTAAGTTTTTCTTATTTTAAAAAGGACAGACAATAATATATACATGTTAGAGGAAGAGACTCATGAGAATAACTAGAAAATAATTACTTTAAAATTCGATACAGGAATCATTTGTTATAAAACTCTTAGGTGATTTTTTTCCCTTCAAATATTAAATTAGAGAATTTACTCTTTATATACTATCCCAATTTTTGTAGGTTAAGTTCTTGGTTAAAGTGTAATGTATTATGTACTGCATGGTTCTCCTCTTACCTCTCTGACAATCCCTTCATGGTTCATCTGAAGGATCTTCTTTTTTTAAGCATGTCTTAAATATTGGCATTTCTCAAAGTTTTTGTACTTTTGGTTCTTTTCTTCCTTTATTATATAGAGTGTATTAAATGAATAATACTTATTTTTTACTTTATTAAACAAAGACAATAAAACCACCAGTTGGAGCTCCTCCGCATCTTAAGATAATCAATGTTACTTCAGTGTGTGAATCCCTACATTTTCAGCCAAAAAAAACCTCCAAAAAGCAGGCCAGTGGAAAACAAAGGAAGGCAGAACAAACAACAAACACTAACACTAACAACAAACACTGTGGAATGTAAGTTTAAATTCACTAAACAGAATAAGGAAGGATATCATACAAAGATAAAAGACACTGATTATGGAGGTGCTATTTTGTATATACACAAATTTAAATATATAAGGTAAAAATTATTAGAAATACATGGAGAACTTGAGAAAAATCCAATTATAATGGGTGATTTCAAATTTGAATAATGCATAATAAATAATAAACCCAAGTGTGCACTGCTTATTTTCTTCAAAGCAATCACAAAGAAAAACTTGACAAAAAAACTAAAGAATTTTACAGGCTACTGTCATAATCTAATGAAATTAAATTGTCATAATCTAGTGAAATTGGAACTTGTTAATAAAAAGTTGAGCATGAAAATCTTAACTATTTATAAGTTTAAAAATATAATCCTTTCGCCAAAGAGGAAATCCATAGTTTTATAACTATTGAAAGCTAAACTCAGAGGAAAGTTTCATCACTGTTAGAAGAGAGAAATTAGTAAGAATTTAGTTTTTATCTTAAGAAATCTATATAAAATCATAAAAAATAAATTAATAAAATTTATAAAGTTAAAAGCCCAAATCGATAAAACTGCAGACAAAAACAAATAAATGCAAAACTGATTTCTCTGTAAAGGCCAATAAAAGAAGCTCCTCTGAGTAAGCAGATTCAAAAAATCTAAAAACATTACCTACCATGCACCTTTGCTCAGGAAGCTCCTACAGTGTACGCTCTAAGGAAAGAGAGAAGTAAAGTAAGAGAGAGAAGTACATGGGATTCAGGGAAAAGAAGCTCTACCTTGTGCTTCTAACCCTCTAACCCTAACCCTAACCCTACAGAAGCGCAAGGTCGAGAGAATTCCCGATACAGCAACCGGCTGTTACTCAATCAAGGTTACACAGCTGGTGGATAGCCTCGTGGGGCTCAGAACATAATAGCAGTTTTTTCTCCAGATACACCATTAAGATAGTTTAGAATAAAATGTATCCACTCAATCACTTTATTTATTCATTCTTTCTATCATCTCTCAAGCTTTAAGTTTGGCATTATCTAGTAAAACCCTGTAGAAACTTTTAGTTCTGTAATGACAACTTAATTTCATATACCAAAATAGCCAATTGGTCTTTTTTGGCATTGCTTTGTGATTCCTTCCTATTATCCCCTACCTGTTGAGAAACATGATCATTGTCTCCAGGGCTGTACCCTGACTTTTTACGTTTAAATGGTAGATTTGCCATGCTCCAAAATGGGCTGATTTATAAATCCCCTCTTAGATTGGACATGGAGTGGCCCCAGCCCTCAGAGATGGAAATTGCTGGTGGAATGAAATGGCAGTTGAATACCTACACCTGCACATCAACCCTCTGGAAACATATTTCTATTCCTCCTGTTCCCCACATGGTAATATTTATTATGTATTATTACCTAGAATGCTAGAATGGTGCCAGTAGATCAAAAGAAAGAGACTTGAGAGAGAGAGAACTGACAGGAGTTGCTAATGGATTGAAAGTTGAAATATGTGTCCCCAATAAATTATCTGCAATTTTAAAATTCAGAAAGCTCTAGAGAACAAGGTGTTTTTTTTTTTTTTTTTAAATTATCAGGGTGCTATTCCACTCCCCCCCGCCCCGGGGGTGTTCCTAATATATTCTTTGTGTAATTTCTAAATTATTTTTCCAAAATACAAAACATTTTGAATTCCAAAATACATTTGGCCCCTAAGGTTTTAAGGATGTGGACCTGTGCTATTTTTATATGATTTTGCTTTAAAACTTCATTGGTCCAATCCTTGCTTTGGCAGCACATATACTAAAACTTCACCGGCCCAATGATATAACAAACTGCATATTAACTATTGAGTATACAGTGACTTTGTTTTCCTAATATGCAGCTGAGGTACGTTCTAGGAATGAGAATTTTGAGAGGATTTGGGAAACAGGAATAAGTAATTTCAAAATGTACTAAGGAAAGTTGTGTCTGTGTGGCTTCATAGTGGACACAGGTGACTAAGAACCCAGAGAGGTTACAGCAAAGAAATTTTGGGTTTGGAATTAATAGGAAGAAGGGTAGAAACAACCTAACAGTTGGAGTCAAATTTATGTTTAAAAAGCTAATAATAGGGGTATCTGGGTGGCTCAGTGGGTTAAGCCTCTGCCTTCGGTTCAGGTCATGGTCTCAGGGTCCTGGGATGAGCCCCACATCGGGCTCTCTGCTCAGCGGGGAGCCTGCTTCCCCCTCTCTCTGCCTGCCCCTCTGTCTACTCGTGATCTCTGCCTGTCAAATAAATAAATAAAATCTTTTTAAAAAATCTAATAATATTATTCTCTTATTATTTGCCTTTAAGTGGCTATAAAATCTGGTCATTTCCATTCTTTCATTCTTGATATTGGTGATTTGTGTCTTCTGGTTTTGGTAGTCTTGCTACAGAGTTATCAATCTTGTTGATCATTATCAAAGAACCAACTTTTGGCTTTCTTGAATTTTCTCTATTGGTTTTGTTTTTAACAAATTTCTGCTTTTATCTTTTTGTTATTTCCCTCCTTCTGCTTGATTTGAGCTTATAATTGATTTCTAAATTCTTTTATGGTCAAAGAAAGTATGTTATATACTTTAAATTCTTTTAAATTTGTTACATTTTGATTTATAACCCAGAATAAGGTCTATCTTGGTGAACATTCCATGAACAGCAGCTGTTGGGTGGAAGATTCCGCAAATGTCATCTGGGTCCTGATGTGTTTATATTAAGGGCTACCATTTTGTTATTTTCTGTTTGCTCCCTCTATTCATTGTCATTGTTGTTCCTCTGTTTCTTCTTTCTTGCCTTCTTTTGGGTCCTTTGCCTAGATTTTGGAATAGTATTTCATTTTAAGTTATATGTTGTAATTTGGACTCTATCTCTCTGTATGGTTTTTTAGTGTTTGCTCTAGCAGGTACAAAATACATACTTTTCACAGTCCATTTAGAATAAAAATTTTACCATTTCAATTGGAGTGTAAAACCATTAGCACCATATAGGTCCCCTTACGTTCCTCTTTTTTATGTTATAGTTGTCTATACATGTTACATTGAAAAGACCCATCAGACATTCTTAATACTTTTTGCCCTATTACATCTCCTGAGATATTTACCATTTCTGTTGCTCTTCCTTCATTTCTGATATTCCAAAACTCCTTCTAGTATCATTTCCCTTCTAATAAAGAGTATCCATTAGCAATTCTGGCAAGTCTGGCTATGAATTCTCTTATCTTTCCTTCATTTGAGAATGGCTTCATTTCACCTTTAATCCTAAAGCAATTTTTACTGGATACAAAATTCTGGAGTAATAGTTCTTTTCTTTCAGCATTTGAAAAATGGGCCACTTTATTCTGGCTCATGGGTTAGAAAAATTTTTCTGGTGAAAAATCCAGTCATATGAATCATTTGTTCCCCTATAGATATTGCAGTTTTCCCATGGCTGCTTTCAAGATATTTTCTGTCTTTCATTTTCAGAAGTTTGAATATGATGGCATGGATTTGGAGAGTTTATTCTGCTCAGGTTTATATAGCTTCTTAAATCTGCGTTTATATCTCCTTTGCCAAACTTGGGAAGTTCTCTGCCCTTAATGATTCAAATGTTTTTTCAGCGCTATAGTCATTCTCTTTTCCTTCTGTGACTCTAATAACACAAATATTAGATCTTTAGACTGTTGTCCTGCTGGTTCTTGAGGCTCTTTTTGTTTCTTTTAAATCTTTTTTTTTCTGTTCTCCAGATAAATAATTCTATTGGTCTGTCTTCAAGTTCAGTGAATCTTTCCTCTGTCATCTGCATTGCGGTATTGGGTCCTTCAATTGGGTATTTTTATTTCAGTTATTGCATTTTTTAGTTCTAAGCTTCCAAGACAAATGTCTTTCCTGTATCTTCTATTTCTTTGCTGACGTTTTCTCTTTTAACTTTTGTTTCAAGAGCGTTCGCGGTGACCTACTGAGCATTTTTGTAATGACCGCTTTAACTTTGTCAGGTAATTCCAGCATCTGCACCGTCTTGTGACGGGTGTCCGCTGATTGTCTTTTCTCGTGCAAGTTGAGATTTTCACGGTCGTCTTCATGTGCCAAATAATTATGGATTGCATCCCGGACATTCCTGACTATGACTTTGTCTCTGGGCCTTGTTAAATTTTACGGGGAATGTGGGTGTTTGTGTTTCAGCAGGCACGTGACCCGCTTAGGGTTAAGCTGCACGACGTCCGGCCTCCTCCTCTGGCCTG
Organism: Mustela nigripes; assembly: GCF_022355385.1. NCBI lineage: Eukaryota > Metazoa > Chordata > Mammalia > Carnivora > Mustelidae > Mustela > Mustela nigripes. Next base: position 568,992 of record NC_081575.1, on the reverse strand, counting down.
TGGTTCCAGCCAGCGTCAGCTCAGTGTCTGCAGCCTTTGTGCTGCTGCTCGGCCCTGTCCTGCGTGCGCACCACCCGACGGTCGCCCGGGACCTGGGTGTTGGCCTCTCCCCTGTAATCATTCTTTGGAATGTTCATCAGGATCAGATCTACTATGTGTTTTCATTTTCATTTGTTTCCATGTAATTTTTTATTTATTCTTTGATTTCTTTGACCTATTCATTGTTCAGTAGCATATTATTCAACTTCCATGTATTTGTGGGCTTTCCATGTTTTTTCCTGTGGTTGATTTCTAGTTTCATAATGCTGTGGTCAGAAAAGATGCATGATATACTTTCTATCTTTTTAAATTTGTTTAAAGAGACCTGTTTGGTTGAGACCTGTTTTATGGTCTAATATGTCATCTATTCTGGAGAAAGTTCCATGTGCACTTGAAAAGAATGTGTGTTCTGCTGTTTTAGGATGGAATGTTCTCCATGTATCTATTAAATCCATCAGTTCCAGTGTGTCATTCAAAGCCACTGTTTTCTTGTTGATTTTTTGTTTGGATGATCTATCTGTCCATTGACATAAGTACGATGTCAAAGTTCCTTACTATTATTTGTATTATTATTGATTAATTCCTCTATGTATGTTATTAACTTTTATATATTTGTGGGTGCTCCCATGTTGGGTGCATAAATATTTACAATTGTTATGTCTTCTTGTTGGATCATCCCCTTTATGATTATATAGTATCCTTCTTTGTCTTTTGTTACAGTCTTTATTTTTTATTTTTAAAAAGATTTTATTTATTTGTCAGAGAGAGAGCACAAGTAGGGGGAGTGGCAGGCAGAAGGAGAAGCAGGCTCCCTGCTGAGCAAGTCCTGATACAGGACTTTATCGGAGGACCCTGGGATCATGACCTGAGCTGAAGGAAGATGCTTAAACAACTGAGTCACACAAACATTCCTATTTTTTTATTTTTTAAAAAATATTTTATTTATTTGTTTGAGAGAGAGAGAGAGCGAGCAGGGGGGAGGGTCAGAGAGAGACGGAGAAGCAGACTCCCCGCTGAGCAGGGGGCCTGATGTGGGGCGCAATCCCAGGACCCTGGGATCATGACTTGAGCTGAAGGCAGACGTTTAATTGACTAAGCCACCCAGGCACCCCTGCAGTCTTTGTTTTAAAGTTGATTTGGTATGATGTAAGTATTGTTACCCTGGCTTTCTTTTGACCTCCACCTCCCGAGGCAAGGGAAATAAAAGCAAAAGTAAATTATTGAGACTACATTAAAATAAAAAGGTTCTTTCCAGCAAAGGAAACAATCAACAAAACTAAAAGGTAATCTATGGAATGGGAGAAGACATTTGCAAACGACACATCCAATAAAGGGTTAGTATCCAAAATCTATAAAGAAATTATCAAACTCAACACCCCAAAAATGATTAATCCAGTTTAAAAATGGCCAGAAGACACGAACAGACATTTATCCAAGAAGCCATACAGATGGGCCCCTGGGTGGCTCAGCTGATTAAGTATTTGCCTTTGACTCAGGTCATGATCCCAGGGTCCTGTGATGGAGCCCCACACTGGGTTCCTTGCTTAGCGGGAGCTCGCTTCTCCCTCTGCCTGTCGCTGTTTCTGCCAGTGCAATCTCTCTCTCTTTCTCACTCTCTGACAAATAAATAAATAAAATCTTAAAAAATAAAGAAGACATCCAGATGGCTAACAAACACATGAAAAGATACTCAACATCATTCATCATTGGGGAAATGCAAATCAAACCCACAATGAACTATCCCCTCACAGCTGTTAGAATGGCTAAAATCAATGACACAGGAAACAACAGATGCTGGCGAGGATGCGAGAAAGGGGCACCCTCCTACACTGTTGGTGGGAATGCAAGCTGGTGCAGCTGCTCTGGAAAAGAGTACAGAGCTCCTCAAAAGTTCAAAATAGAAACTAGCATAGGACCCAGTAATCGCAGTACCAAGCATTTACCCAAAGACTACAAAAACCCTTCTGCAAAGAGATACATGCACCCCTATGTTTACCACAGTATTGTTGACAGCAGCATTGTTGACAGTATGGAAACAGCCCAAGTGTCTATCGATAGATGAATAGATTTATGAATAGATGAAGAAGATGTGTATATATTTATAGTGGAATATTATTCAGCTGTAAAAAGAATGGTTCAGTGAAATCAGTCAGTCAGAAAAAGACAAATACCATATAATTTCATGCATATATGGACTTTTAGAAACAAAACAAATTAAGCAAAAGGAAGAAAAGAGAGGGAGGTAAACCAAGCAACAGGTTCTTTTTTTCTCCAATGTAAAAAGGCTTTATAGCAAGTTTACATAATATTCATAAATATTGATTACATTAGTATGATGTATATTAGGTAGTATGTCAACAACCAACAAGCGGATGGGTTAATAAATGCAGACTCTTAACTATAGAGAAGACACTGATGGTCACCAGAGGGGAAGGGATGGGGGGACGGGGGAAATGATGGGGATGAAGGAGGTACTTGTCGTGAGCACCAGGTGTCCTACAGAAGTGCTGAATCACTGAATTGTACACCTGAAACTAATCACATTGTATGTTCACTAGCTGCAATTTAAATAAAAACTTAATTAAAAAAGATCAAATCTACTTGGGCACAGGTGGTGGGAGGGGCATCATGAGCATAGGGGTTCACAGCTTCCTTGTGATTGAGACAACTCAGTGCTCCAAGTGGTGTTACCGGAGAATTTGAAAACAGAACAAAACAAAACCCAAAAAACCCCAAAAAACAACACACAAAAAACTTGTCCCTCCCCTCATGGAGCCAGAGCTCCACCTAATGGAGAAGAAAACTTCTCTCCTTGGAATACTGGACTCTTGCCTGCAGGCCACTTCTGTTGCCAAGATAGCAAGACAGCAAGGCATCAGGAGTGCCTGGGAGCTGGGGTGTGAGAGAGGAAAGAAAAAGGAAAAACACCGGGAGACTTTCTGACTTTCTCTTTGGAGCTATTCAGGTCAAAGCCAGACTTCTGGAGTCCTCTCTCATCTGTACGATAGTGATCTCTCTAGGTTTCCGGCTGTTTTCAGTCCAGTGTGGAGGATAATGGAAGGGAAAAAGGATAAAGTGCAGTCATTATTTGTCCTCTTGTGTCTGGCTTATTTCACTTAATATAATGTCTTCAAGATTCATCCATTCTTTTTTAAGGCTAAATAATTTTCCTTTGTTAATCCATTGATGAGACATTTAGGTGGCTTCCATCTTTTGGTTATTGTGAATAATGCTGCTATGTTATGAACATTGGTGTACAAATATCTGTTTGAGTTTCTGCTTTCAATTCTTCAGATATATACCTGGAGGCAGAATTGCTGGATCATATATAATTCTATGGTTAATTCTTTTAGGAATCGTTATAGCATTTACTCCAGTGGCTAAAGGGCTAATGGGTGTGAATTAATATCTCTTGTGATTTTCATTTCATTTCCCTAATGCTTAGTGATGTTCAACATCTTTTCATGAGATTTTTTTTTTTTTTTTGCCTTTTGTGTCCTTTCTTTGGAGAAATGTCTATTCAATATCTTTGGCCATTTTTGAATGTGGTTATTTGTTCTGTTGTTAAGTTGCAGGTGTTCTTATATATGTTGGATATTAATCCCCTATCAGATAAATGATTAGGAAATATCTTCTCCCATTCTGTTGGTTGTGTTTTTACTCCTTTGGTAGTGTCCTTAAATACACAAAATTTTTAGAGTTTTCATGAAATCCAATTTAATTTAATTTAATCTACTTTTTTCTTTTGTTGCCTGGACTTTTGGTATTATTTTGAAGAATTCATTGCCAAATCCAATGGTATGAAAGTTACTTCCTATGTTTTCTTTTAAGATCCTCATGGTTTTCTTTCTTAGGTTTAGTTCTTTGATCAATTTTGATCTTTGATTAATTTTGTATATATTGTGAGGTAAAGTTTCAACTTCATTGTTTTTCATGTGAATATCCAGTTGTCCCTGCCTCATCTGTCATCCTATCCCCATCCTAACCTTAACCCTGGTACCCATGTCAGAAATCAATTGACTACATATGTATGGGTTTTTTCTGTGCTCTTTATTCTATTGCATTGGTTTATATGTCTATCTAGTCCTAAATTTGTCCTGTTCAAGGAAAGATCATTGTCCTGGCTAGAAATGGTTCCATATATTTGTTCTCAAAATTAAATATGTAGCAGAATTTTTTTCTGTATAACATTTCTTAATAAATACTAGTAGAAACTGTACCGTATAGTAATGACATTTTTCTTCAAGGTATTGCCTCCAGTGGGCTATCCAGTGACTTCACAGCAAGTGCCTATGTATAGAATGGTAAGAAAAAACCCTTTTAAGATACCAAGAGTGGGAGATATAGTGAAAATTCTCCACGATTTGTGCTAACAGAAAAAAGCATGGTATACATAATTTAAAATGCAAGGTAATTCATCCACATTCTTGCCTAACATTAGAAAAAGAAATCACAACCCTTTGAGAAATGATATACGAAAGGCTTTGTGAGATGGCTAAAGGGAATAGAGAAAGGAACCCTAAAAATGGCGAGATGGGATGTGTGTCAATGGAATAGTTTTGAGAAAGCTGTTCCAGAATTAATAGGTAATCCAAAATAGGAATAATCAATGTGCACACAATAGACATTCAACTAAGCCTTATTTTACATTCATGAAGTACAATTTATCTGTTTCTTTTGTTGCCTGGACTTTTGGTGTCATATTGAAGAACTCATTGCCAAATTCAGTTACCCCCTCTGTTTTCTTCTTCTTCTTTTTAAAAAATTTTTAATGTCCAGCATTTATAATATGAGGGCGAGAGCTGTATCCCCACCTCAAGTTTCTAAATTTTCAATTGGCTGGTGAGGCCACTAGGAATACTTCTTCTTGTCTAATCTGGTTTCTGGGAAGACTTCATTCATTCGTGTCCTCAGTGGTCATCTAATCAAATGGATCAAATGTTCTTCATCTTCTCCAGCTCTTTTTCCTATTCCTCAGTCCTGGCCTTGAGAGAAACAAAAACTCAGCACAACTTTTCTGCTTTTTCTTCAGCATCCACCTGAACACTGTATTTATTCTCTGGCACAGGAACCTTCAGGGCATTAAACTCCTCAAAGTCATCTACCATGCCAGCCTTTGCCACATTGGCCTTGTAGGTGGTTTCTCAGGGAGAGTAGCCAACCTGGAGGTAAGTGTCTCAATCTAGGATTTCAAGGGGCTAGAAATGGCCTTCTTCTGGTTTTGGGGTATGATCTCCCCAAAAGCTACCCAGTCAATGGTTTTTAGAGCAAGTTGTTGCTTGAGACCCTTCATTGACCCCAATGGCCCACAGTCCACGGCAGCAAGGAGCCCCTATGTTTTTTTTCTAAAACTCTTACAGTTTTACCTCTTCAGTTTAGGTCTGGTTTGCTACTGGTTTTCCTCCCTTTCTGCAGGGATTTTGTTGTTATCTCATTTTCTTTAGTTTTCTTTGCCATTTTGCTGTTTGGAAACATTTCCTCTCATTATTAAACAGGTAAAAAAAAGTGAAATCTAATAAGGTGAATTTGTTCTTATTGTTCAAGACTTGCAATGGGAGAAATTATTAATACAAGCAGAATATCTGGAATTTTTCTGATTTCAGATTTTTTAATCCAACCTTTTCCCAACTCATTTTAGTCTGTTATTTTTGCTCTGCCTCCTTGGCAATGTTCTCATGATTTAAAATTTTTCTTTACTTGGTTAAAACCTGTTTGCAATCAGCAGTTCTCCTTTTTATAGCTTCAATGCATTACATATATTTCATGTGATGTAATACAGTTAATGAAAACTCTGAAGTCATTCAGTCTACACAGCCTCACCACCAATTCACTCATGTTTTTGTTGGTGCTGTTAATTTAGAAAAAATGTTTAAGAATACAGGAAGGTACAGAAGATAATAGCTTTAGGGTAAATACCCAATAGTGCAATTGCTGGGTCATAGGGCAGTTCTATTTTCAACATTTTGAGGAACCTCCAGGCTGTTTTCCAGAGTGGCTGCACAGCTTGCATTCCCACCAACAGTGTAGGAGGGTTCCCCTTTCTCCGCATCCTCGCCAGCATCTGTCATTTCCTGACTTGTTGATTTTAGCCATTCTGACTGGTGTGAGGTGATATCGCATTGTGGTAGAGCCATCCATGCCTCAAAACCCTGAATGACTAAGTGTTACTATTTTTATTTATTTATTTATTTATTTGACAGAGAGAAAGAGATTACAAGTAAGCAGAGAGAGAGGAGGAAGCAGGCTCCCTCCTGAGCAGAGCCTGATGCGGGCTTGATCTCAGGACCCTGAGATCATGACCTGAGCTGAAGGCAGAGGCTTTAAACCACTGAGCCACCCAGGTGCCCCTTCTGCCCATTTTTTAATTGGACGGTTCATTTTTTGGGTGTTGAGTTTTATAAGTTCTTTCTATCTATTGGATACTAACCCTTTGTCAGATATGTCATTTGCAAATATCTTCTCCCACTCAGTAGGTTCTCTTCTAGTTTTGTTGTTTCTTTTGCTGTACAAAAGCTTTTTATCTTTTTAAAAACATTTTAAAATTTAAATTCAATTAATTAACATATAATGTATTATTAGTTTCAGAGGTACAGACCTGTGATTCATGTCTTACGTAATACCCAGTTATATTACATCATATGCCCTCCTTAATGTCTATCACCCAGTTACCAGTCCCTCCACACCCCTTCCCCTCCAGAAACCTTTATTATTTCTCTTCTCCTTCTTGGTTTAGGCTTTATTTGCTCTTCTTTCTCCAGACCCTTTAGGTGTAAGGTTAGCTTGTGCATTTGTGCCCCAAGTGTTACTATTTTGTCATAATGTTTTTCAGATTGTTTTTAATGAACTTTTACAAATAAAACCAAAATAATCTTGGCACACTCCTAGTGCTAGGCACCCTCCACCTCTCCGGAGACGATGACTGTGATGAATTTATGTATGGCCTTCCAGAACATTTCCATTCTTTTACTATGGAAAAATATGTATTATTTTATAGGATTTTTAAAAAAATTGATTATAATCATTATCATTTCCTATTTATGTTTTTGAGACCTATATAAATTGGTCCAAATGAATTATAATGGCTCAGTGGCATTCTACATAGGAATATACTACCATGTAGTAGTATATTTTATCTCTTTGCTAAAAAATTCCTCTGAAGTATTCTCTTATATGCTCTGCTACTACTTCTTTTCCTCTCATTCTCTCTTGAGAATGAGACTCTGTCTGCCTCCATTGTTCTTATCGCAATCATGAGTGACCCTCATATTATGATAACCAATCCTCAGTCCACATCATGTCTTGGCAATGGCATGTGATACAGCTGACCACTCCCTCCTCGAATTGCTTTTTTTTTTTTTTTTTTTACTTAACTGGTAGGTCATCATACCCTCAACCTGTTGTTCCTTCTCAGTTTTCTTCTTCCTGTCACTAGATATTGGACAGAATCAATCTCTGACCCTATCAACAGGCATCTCAAATGGCACGTGTCCCAAACTGAGCTCTTGAGCTCCTCAAAGCTGTTCTACCCACAGCCATTCCAATCACAGCTGATGGCAACTTTGTCTAACCCTAACCCAAAAACCTTGGAGTCCCCCTTGACGCCTCTCTTTCTTTTGCTCCCGAAGTGACTGGCTTACAGTATAAGTTAGATCAAGCCACTCAGGCACAACTGTCCCCCTCCCATTTCTCTCAAAGTAAATGCCAGGGTTCTCCATGTTGTCTCTCTCTCTGTCTTCATATCCTGGCACTCTTGCCTAGCTTAGCTCATTCTAGGCTGTTCTTTGAGCACACCAGGCACCCACCCAGCTCAGGGCATTTGCAATTTTCTGTGCCCTGGCCCTGCAGCAATATTTCCCTAGATATCCACTTTGCTCACTCCCTTACTTCCTTCAGGGATCTGACCAAATGAGTCAGCTCTTGACTACTCCATATAAAAGGCACCCCACTGTTACCCAATGTCCTTATCTTACTTAACACTTCTGTCACTCAGCCAGCACATACTGTTAAGCATCTACTATGTTTTAGGTACTTTTTTAGAAGCTGAGAATGTAGCAATAAGCAAAAGAAAAATCCATGCCTTTGTGGGACATATATTCCAATGATGGGAGTACAAACAACAAATAAAACAAATAAGGTATGACATGCGAGGAAGACATTTAAAGCAGGGAAGAAGATGGGGTACCTGGGTGGCTCAGTGGGTTAAAGCCTCTGCCTTCGGCCCGGGTCATGATCCCAGGGTCCTGGGATCGAGCCCCACATCTGGCTCTCTGATCAGCAGGGAGTCTGCTTCCCTTCCTCTCTCTCTGCCTGCCTCTCTGCCTACTTGTGACCTCTGTCTGTCAAATAAATAAAGAAAATCTTTAAAAAAAAAAAGCAGGGAAGAAGAATTTAGAGAATTGGAGTAGGTTTCCAGTGAACACTTTATGGAGAATATGACTCGGTCTTAAGTAGAGAGCAGAAAGAGAAGAGAGAATAGGCCCTGTGGAAGATCAGTTCCAGGGACAGGGTGTGGGCAGTGCAAAAGTCCTGAAGAGTGTCAGTGGAGAGTAGATGAGATCACCTAGGAGTGAGTGTAGACAAGTCTCAGGAGTGAGTGCTGGAATGGTTTGCCATTCATGAGGCAGAGAGACACAGAGGAATTTACAAAGGAGGTAGAAAAGGAGTGGCCAGTGAGAGAAGAGGGATGTTTTTTGAAATGCTCTTAGATTTGGAAACACCAAACTTTCTTACTTTTCCTCTCTTCCTCCCATGTTTTTTCTTTTTTTTTTTTCCACCTTTTTTCTTTTAATTTTAATGTTCTTCAACTTTTTTTCTTTGAGTATAGTTGAAACACAGTATTACATTACTTTCAGGTGTATAGCATAGTGACGGACGAGTCTTTGGGTTATTCCATGCTCAGCACAGGCATAGCGGCAATCTGTCACCATACCGTGCTATTACAGTACCACGGACTCTGTTCCTTATGCTCTGCCTCCCATCCATGGGACTTAAATTCATTCCAAACCTCGGAGCCTCAGCCTCCCATTCCCCTTCACTCATTCTGCCCCTTTCTCCACTCCCCTCTCTTCTGGCAACAGTCAGTTTGTTCTTTGTATTTGCAGGTCTGATTCTGCTAACCCTAACCCTAACCCTCTAGGTCCTTCCATGTTGTTGCAAATGGCACAGGCTCATCCCTTTTTATGGCTGCACAATAGTCTGCTGTCCTTATCTACTTGCTTATCAGTGGACACTTAGGCTGCTTCCATATCTTGGCTATTGTAAATAATGCCGCCATAAACAGAGGAGTGCATATATCTGTTTGAATTGATATTTTCATTTTCTTGCTGTAAATACCCAGTAGTGCAATTGCTGGGTCTCAGGGTAGTTCTACGTTTTAACTTCTTGAGGACCTTCCAACCTGTTTTCCAGAGTGGCTCCACCAGTCTGCATTCCCACCAATACTGCAAGACGGTTCCCCTTTCTCCACATCCTCACCAACACCTATTGTTTCCGGTGTTGTTAATTTTGGCCATTCTGACAGGTGTGAGGTGATACCTCATTGTAGTTTTGATTTGTATTTCCCTGATCATGAGATCATGAGTGAGGTTGAGCATCTTTGCATGTGCCTATAGGCCATCTAGGTATCTTCTTTGGAAAAATGTCTATTTAAGACTTCTCATTTTTAAATTGGATTGTTTGTGAATTTTTTTGGTGTTGAGTCTTATAAATTCTTTGTATATTGTGGCTATTAACCTCTTATCATATAAGTCTTTTACAAATATATTCTCCCATTCAGTTGGTTGTCTTTTTGTTTTGCTGATGCTTTCCTTTGCTGACCTCACAGCTCTTTTCAATCTTCATTTAGACTTCTTTGAGTAACTTCTATAATAATTAACTATATTGGCCAGTTAACCCCCAAAAGAGGATTAGAGAAGTATTATATGATCTTAGGTGTGTCTATATGCTTGAATTACGTATGGCCCGAAGCATGGATAAAGTGTATAAAGGAGTACAAAGGAATGGGGTAGAGCTGAGATACTCCACAGGATAGGGTTAGGGTTAGACAGTCAGGGTCCAAGCCCCAAAAGAGAATTCCAGGTTAGGAATCAGTAATCAGATGGCAACTAGTATTAGTATATAACAAGGTCTGAAGCAAAATCTGTGCATGGCAGAGTAAAAACTGAAGGATTACAAAAAGATTCTTTCCAAACAAAAGTGAACAGAATAGGGCCTATTTCCTAGGGAGTTTACAGGAACCAGATACAAAGTCATCCCTAGCATTGGCTGGACTACAAAATGGGGATCCGATTCCACAGGCATGAGTAACTACAGACCCAAGTGGATTGAAGGGAGCATACACATCTAGGTTCCCTAAAAGGACCAGGTGTTCCATCTGGTTACAGCATGGGGCTATTTCAGGCTACAATATCTGATCGCATCATGTAATTGGACCAAGATTTCAATCCTTGGGCAAGAGCAATTTTGATGATTTCTAAGCAGCACTGTTTGTAATGCAGGGAGTCTTTTTTTTTTTTTTTTAAGATTTTATTTATTTGATTGAGAGAGCACAAGTGGTGGGGAGGGGCATAGGCAGAGGGACAATCAGGCTCCCCACTAAGCAGGAAGCCCCATATGGGGCTTGATTGCAGGATCCTGAGATCAAGACCTGAGCTGAAGACAGACACTTCACTGACTGAGCTACCTATGTGCCCTATAAGGCAGAAGTGTTATCAAGCCGTTTGTTTAGTCCTGCAGAAGTGGCAGCCCTGTACACTGAAGATAGCTGGGAGCTGCTTCTAAGTTGTTGGCACCGAGTTACAACAACAAGCAAGACAGGAGGGGCTCCTGGGTGGCTCAGTTGGTGGGTATCCGACTCTTGGTTTGGGCTTAGGTCGTGATCTCGGGGTTGTGAGACGGAGCTCCACATCAGGCTCTTCACCCAGTGGGGGGTCTGCTGGAGATTCTCTCTTTCCCTCTCTCTCTGCCCCTCCCTCCACTTGTGTGTGTACTCATTGCTCTCTCTCTAATAAATAGTTTAAAAAGAAAGAAGGACAGGAAAACTTAATTTTAAAACTTAACCTTTTTATCAACTAAAATTCCATTAGTGTTTTTCACTTCTCCCCTGTTCACTTCTACCAATACCCTGACGGGGACTTTTAAGATCCAGCAGCAAAACTTAACAATTTTCTCTGTTGAACTTCATCTATTCATTTGGGATCCTATCTCTAACCTGGCAAGCACATTAATGTTTCTGAGTCTACTTAATATATTTATTATCCTTTCCAATACATATGTTATTCATATGTTCAATGCACATGTGTCCTACATCTTCATTAATAACACAGATAAACATAATCTGGAAGACCAAGGACACAGTCCTGCAGCATATCACCAGAAACCTCTCAGCAGGTCAACACATTAATCATTAGTCTTTAGATACGAGTCATTTCAACATTTTCCAATTTACCTAGTTGTCCTTAACTATAGTCCATACTGCCTCAACTTGTGAGGAAAAAGTGGAATAGATATAGATTGAGAAGCAGTAGTCTTGGAAAGTCAGCCCGAGGAGTTTCACACTGTCTATGCTTAGTGAGGAACCACTTAAGAGGTTTAAACAAGGAAGGAGATCTTAATAGGTCTGTGCAACCTCCTTATATTTATCTTTCATCAAATGTCCTTTTTTCATCTTTTGAATATATTTAAAAACCTGTATGCGAATGCCAAATCATAATGTTGTACACTTTAAATATACTCAGCTTTGTCAGTTATACTGCAATAAAGCTGGAAAAAAGTCTGAGCTTATCAGGTCACAAACTAGAGAAATGTCAAAGCAAGAATTGATGGAAAATTATATATATTATTATGTATATTATAAATTATGTATATTATTATACAGGAAAATTTCTGTATATCCTTCACATTTAACCTTTAAATCATATCAAATCACATACTTGTACTGAAGTATTTCATCAAAGATACACACATTCCTGTTGTATATTTAACAAGTTCCATGTCTACCTACAGACTTCCCTTCTCTTTCCCATAAGAATTTTTGGCCTTGAGATGTAGGAGTCCTTTTTCTCATAAAGAGTCCTTTGTAGGCCTTATTGGCACTTAATTCATCCCTCCTTTTCAAGAACAATTCTTTTGGTCTTTTTCCTTCACACTTTATTACCAGCAGCTCCTTCACAGATCTATTTTTCTTTCTAGCATTTAGCATTCCTTTCAGTTGACATTCATTAAATGTAATATTTATGCTGGGGGGCTGCTTGTCCTCTTGGTACCACTGTATTAAGAGAACAATTAAATAGTAATTAAATTTTCACTTTTTGTTTTCTTTTTCATTTGAATTCATAGGTTCACACTCCAAAGGGAGCTCTTTTCTTGATGGCACCCCAACCCATGATTCATGTGCAACCAGGCTCAAGGACCAGCAATTCTGCTCCATCCACAAGAAATAATGTATGTTAATAACTTCTGCAGCTTAGGGCCTTGGCAGAGCTGTACAATCACTGGAGGCACGACCGGTGTTAGAACAGTCTTACAATCTATACATCTTCTGTGTACCGTTGGTCTCTCGTAGAAGAAAAACCAATTCTAACATTTTCAGCATTACAAAAACACAGAACTGTGCAGATCTGGTCCCTACAAACTTGAGTTGTTAAACCTCAACTGCTTTCTGATGCCTACTCAGTTTTATTCATTCATTTAACAAACCCAAGTGTCATTAGTGCTGGAGAGGCGGGGCTGGAGATTTCAGGAACAACTTCCCAGAGAAGTGATAACAAAGTTGATCTCCCAGATTTAATAATAGGTAGCCAGATAAACATATAAACAGATAGGAAAGCACAAAGAACCATGAGAGATCAAAGGAGGAAATGATGTACAGAGAATAGAAGTTTTGTATTATGGGCAGAGAAGTGGATGCAGGAAGTGAAAATGTGGATGAATGTAGTTAAAGCATGTGGGAGACCATGTCATGGCTTCAGAGTTCTGTTTTCTAGAAGTCTTTACAAGGTTTCTTCCTTCAGTCATTAGGTGATGTATTGGGCTCCTGGGTTCCTGAATGCTTGCTTAAGGAGGCCTCACAAAGCTCTGGGTATTAGATAATAAGATTGACCAGAGTTTTATGTAAAAAATATTTGTAATTTATTTTATGACCACAAAGAAAAATAGTAGAAATGACAAAAGATTTACACATCCATCTTTCTTTCATGCAGACACAATCCATGTAGAAGTACCAAAGCGAAAGTGTTCAGATTCAGAGGTGAACAAAAGTGATCTCTCTACAGCCTGAACTGAATCATCCACAGCTTCCAATTAAAATAAACATTCATTTGAACATATTCAGTTTTTTTTTGAGATTCTTCAGTTCAATGTTTTAGAGGTAATACATCCTACTTCTCTTGTTTTAATAGTTATCCTTGAAATGTTACACTGGAAAATTATCAAAAAACCATCTAATCTCCCCTCCCAAATAACGCAAGGACCTTAGAACACTTTAGAGCTACAAGGACATTCCCTCCCAACTTAAGGAGTTTTGGTGGTCCTGTATTTTAACCCTGCTCCATTTTGTTAGCACTCCCCCGCCCCCAATAAAAGTATTAGATTGGCTGGCTCAGTCCATAGAACATGCAATTCTTGATCTCAGGGTTGTGAGTTCGAGCCCCACACTGGGCACAGAGCTACTTAAAAAGAAGGGATTACGATTTACGGAAACACTTTTTGCTTAGATCAAGCCACACGTTCACAAATTCTCTTCTTGCACTGGAATCATTTCCCTCTTCCTGAAGTACAACGTTTAGAACTTCATTAGTATAGTTATGCTTGTGATAAACTCAGTTTTTGTTTATCTGAAAATATATTTATTGTTACTCATTGTTTTTAAACCAGATTTTAAATTGATGTATACATACAAGTTCTGTAAGTATGCTGGTACAAATCTTTTTGTGGACAAATGTGAATACATCTCTTAGGTAAATACCTAGGAGTAGAACAGCTTGGGCATAGAGTAGGTGTTTGTCTAAAATTGAAACTGCCAAAAGTTTTCCAAAACCATCTGTTCCACTTTACACTAGTGGCAATATGAGAATTCCAGGCATTCCAAATTCTGGTGAACAATTACTGCTATCAGTATTTTAATCTTGCCTGTTTTATTGGGTGTGTGGTAACATAATATTGTGGTTTAATTTATACCTCTCTGATGACTAAGCAACTTTTTACGTACTTATTGGTCATTCCAATCTTTTTTTGGTGAAATGTCAACTATTTTGTTCATTTGAATGTTTGCTTTGTTTTTAATTATTTATTTTTAGTTATTTATATATTCTGAATATAAATTCTATGTTAGATATATATTCTACAAATAATCTGTCCCAGTCTGTCACTTGCCTGTTTACATTTTTTTTTGCCTGTTCACATTCTTAATGGTATCATTTGGTGAGCAGGTGTTTCCCACTCTTGAAATCTAATTTATGAAGTTTTTCTTTTATGATTAGTGCCTTTTGTGTCATCAGAAATATTTGATTCTCCCAATGTCATGAAGATATCCTCCTGTTTTCTTTGAGAAGGTCTGTAGTTGTAGTTTTTATATTTAGATCTATTATCCATCTAAAATATATTTTTATATTTGGTGACAAATAAGGGTAGAGATTTACTTTTTCAGATAGTTATGCAATTGTTCCTGCAACATTTGTGAAAAGACAATTCTTTTCCCCTTGAGTTGCCTTGGTAGATTTCTCAAAAATCAATTGACAACAAATTTATGGCTCTATTTTTCACTTTGTTTGGTTCTATTGAGTCATATTTCTATCCTTAGACCAACAACACACTATCTTGATTACAACAGTTTTCTGCAGGTCACAAAATCAGGTAGTATTAGCCTTCCATGTTCATTCACATTTTCCAAGGTTGTGTCAGGTATTTTGATTCTCTTTGAAAATCCCATGAAAATATTACAATCAACTGATCAATTTCTTTCTTTCTTTCTTTCTTTCTTTCTTTCTTTCTTTCTTTCTTTCTTTCTTTTTTTCTTTCTTTCTTTTTTAAGGCACCTGAGAATGCTGATTGGGACTACACCCAATATATAGTTCAATTTGGAGAAAATAAACATATAGAAACTTTAGTAATATCGGTGCTTCCAAATCATGAACATGGTATAAATCTCCATTTATTTAAATTCTCTCCGTTCATTTGGAGTTTTTAATGGTAACTAGCATATTTCATTATCTAACTACTTAATTCTAATATAATGGTACTATTTAATTTCATATTCTTAGGTTTCGCTACTACTATATGGAAGCTTCCACTGCCCTCTACCACCGACCCACTCCACTCTTTGGCTCCTCCTCCTCTTTAGTCCTACTTCCCTGTTCAATTTCTTCTCTCCTCTTGCATCTTCCCAGCCTTGTACCGCCTCCCTTTTCCCCAGTTCTGTAGTCCCACTCCATGTCCAGTCCTCCAGATTCTTCCTCTCCCAGGTCCTCTAGTCCTACCCCTTCCAGTCCTCCAAACCCTCTCTTCTTTCAGGCCCTCTGCAAACACCCCTTTTTCTAGTCTCAAGCCCCACCCGCTTTCCTTACTCCCCCCAGTACCTTTACACCAGTCCAGTCCTCTCTGCAGTCCTTTTCCTCTTCCCTTGTCTCTACTCCTGCAACCTCTTTCATCTCCCCAGTCCTGGAACTCCTCCTCTCTCCCCAGTCCTCTAGCTCTGGCCACTTTTCTCACTCTTCCAATGTCCTCCCTACCCTGCTCTCCCCAGGTCTGCAGCTCTGTTGCTCTCCAATCCGCCTGCGTCCTGCTCCTCAGTTCTCCGTCTCTGTGCATTTGTTTTTACTACTCCAGTCCTGCTGCAATTCCTATACCTCCAGCCATGTTTCCCTCCCTGAGCAGGTTTCTGAGTGTGTTCAGAGTGGAGGGTGTGCCTCTCCTCCAATTTTCCTGTCTCCCTTTCTTCTTGCTGTCTGTATAAACCCCATGTCCCAGAGTTCCAGCCCTGCTCAATGTCTTTTGGCCTCACCCTCTTTTTAAAATTATGTTGCTCTTCTTCCCTTCTGTGGTTTTAAATTTTTTTTTTCTGCCTGTTCCACCCTCTCTCCAGTATCCTCTCCCTGTCCCATCCCCATCTCCCAGCTCTCAGATAGGTCTTCATTCTCCTCACAGGAGTTTTACTTTGAATTTTATTAGTGTTTGTGAGGTTGAACATTTTCATGTTTAAAGGAGACTTTTACATCTTCTTGTTAATTGACTTTTGCCCACTTTTCAGTATGCTTTGTCTATCTGTATGACATAATTGTGCTGAATTTTTTCAAGTTGAATTTATAGTTTGAGTTGTTTTGGTATTATTTTTGCAGGAGTTGTATTGCTGTTTTTTCATAAATGAGGAAATATATTGATCTTTTCTCTCTTTGTCCCTGGATGAGTCATAGAATGTCTTATACCAAAGCTAAAGGTGGAATTACCTCCTATTTTCTTCTGGAACATATCTAATTTGGGGTTTTTAACATTTATTTTGGTAATCCATTTGGAATTTATTCTTGTATATTATTTGTGATATTAACCTAATTTTAGCTTTTCACAAATTGCTACCCAACTGTCACAACACTATCTCTTAAAATGTCCATCTTTGGTTCAGGGGTTTGAGATGCTACCTCTGTGTACTAGTCTGTTTCTGGATATTCTACTTTATTCCACAAGTCTGTTTTCATGAAATAAAAAATACTGGACTTGAAGTGAATTATTTGGGTTCTTTCTGCTCTATCCCAAGATTTCCTGTGGGATTGTAGGCACATTCTGTTCTCTTAGTAGGCCTTAGTTTCATCATCTGTGACATTAGAGGTTCCATCCAGATTATTGGTATTTCTAGCAGTCTGTACTAATTAGTACTATCTAAGATTGCCTTATAGTGTTAGGAGCTGGAACTTGAGTCATGGACTTCTAGCTTCCCAGGCCTGACCTCTTTCTTGACTTAGTTGGGGCAACTTTGGCTTCTTCATTCCCTGGTCCAGGGTTTTAATGCATGTAGGTTCATTTCTTTGGCCTTGAAAGGCTTTTCTTTGACTCTTTTCCAATTCTGCTGGTACCTACAATGACAAGGTCACTTCATGTATGTGTTCATAAGGACCAGACTGGAAAGAAGTTGGGCATGACAAGATAATGAAAGTAAAATCATTTGGTTACCCTACTGTGTAGTAGGCACATGTTAGATTCTTTACATATATGTCATTTAATCTTTACAACAGCCTTATTGGTATACCTTGTTATTCTCATTTTAAAATACTACTGAGGTAGTGTAGTATCTGTGCTCCCTTGCTTCCCAATATGTGACTGTTAGAACATTTATCCTATTATCTTACAAATGGTCTGGTTTTTTAGGGGGGGAGGGGCAGAGGGAGTGGGGGAGAGAGAATCTTAAGGGTTAGCATGAGGTGGGGCTTGATCTCACCATCCTGAGATCATGACTTAAGCCCAAAATCTGAGGTTTAACCCACTGAGCCACTCAGGCACACCACCAATAGCTTATTTTTTAAGATTCTTTAGTTTTATGTTAACTATGGGTGATGATAGTCCCTCCTGCCCTCTTGGGCTTGTGGGGATTAAACAGCCTAATTCGGTGACTGGCACACATACTGTTAGATTTTAATAAATGTTAAGAACTGTCATTATTACGTATGTATCCCCACTAAGTAAGGGACCTAACCTTTACCCTAACCCTTACAGTACTGTTTGTGTGAGTGGATGGAGCACCACTTCACGGCCAAGCACTACAGAGTAAGTGAAGGTGGGAAGAACAGGGTTATTAGTTGTTAGAAGAGACCAAAGAGTAAGTACTTAGCTCCATATAATGCACTTACTTTCAAGGCGTCCTGGTGGTGGACCTTGTTGGCCAAGTTCTTAGGATTTTGTGTGAACAATATGAAGTTTTAAAAATCGTTGAATTGGGATGGCAACATTCTGATCAAGGGTGGCTTTCAGGAAAGGTTGGTGCAGCGGGCGGGGTATTTACTACAATCAGGCCAAATGCTCCACTCCAAAACAGACACAAAACACGCCCCCTTTGAGGGCTGGGAAGTTCGCTGGGACCAGAAAGGTACCGAGACCAAGAACCCGTTGTGGCGTCTAGGTTCCAGATTCACTTGAAGCCGAGAAGAAATCAGTTCGGTTCAAAGACCATTCTGGGAGGTGCTGCCCGTTCTGCGGTGGTACTGAGGTCTAGTTTGGTCTCTGATTCCCAGGATCCTCGAGCCCTTTCACCCCCAAAACCCCCAAGATACCTCCTCCCTGAACCCTACATTGGTTCTTCCTGCAGAGCCAGCAGCTTCCCCACGGCACTTCCTGGCTTGTCAGTCGTCTGTGCACAGCCAATCAGCATCCACAGGATGGGCGACTCGTCCGGGAGAGAAGGGGCGGCTACTTCCTGCACGCCAAAGAACGCGCAGACTCACAGGGAGGTGGGGGGGCGGGGCGGCGGTGGCGAGCCTGCAGCTGTGAGCGAGCCAATCAGGGACCACCAGCGGTTGGCGGCTCGAGAGGCAGTTAGTCGCGCGCACGCTTCTCCAAGATGGCGGCCGCGAAGGATGGCTGTGCATTAGGAGAAGCGGCCGCAGGAAACGGGCGGCGGCTCCACCTCGGGATTCCTGAGGCCGTGTTTGTGGTAAGAGCCACGCCGACCTTCGGCATGTTGGCGTTAGGGCACGGGCTTCCCCTTTCTTTCCTGGCTTTACCGCGGCCTCGACTATGGGGGAAGAGTTGAGCTAATGGACATGGGAGAGAGCACTTGCCAGCTCTCCCCTCTACGCCTAGACGAACTGAACGGCTGGTATCCCCCACCTCGGGGGACACGCGGTGCGCGAAGAGAAGGGTGTGCCGGGCGTGAGGACCGTGGAGCGGGGCGGGGCGGTCTGAGGGGGCTCCCTCCAGGTGTCGGGTGACACCTTGTGCTGCTCGTCGGGGAGAGGGGGAGGCGGTGAGAAGCCGGGAGACAGACTCAGCCTAGATGCTGGAACGACCGACGGTTGTATGGTGACTTAGGGTACAGTGAGTAGTCAGAACACCTGGTGCTCAGCTGTGAAAATAGGAAATTACACCTCGTCTGTTGAAGCAATGCAGTGGTCTTTTCTTGGCAGGAATGGAAGAAGAGACTGATGGGAAGGTAGAGGGTAGAGTCCAGAGTGTGCCGGCTTTATTCAATAGGTAACGGGCTGTCATTAGAAGATGTCTAAATAAAGGCACGATATAATCGTATTTGGTTTTACGTACATCATTCTAACAATTTAATAGACAGTGCATCGTGCGGAGTAGAGAGGAGGTAGGGAATGCAATTTCACAGAAGAGGGGGAATCCGTCCCAAATCCAATCAAACACTATCCTTTCATTAACATATTCTAGAAATAATATTTAAAAATTGTTTGAATAATGCGAGAAAACAAAGGGTGAGATCTGAGTTCTAACCAGTACAGTATCACAAAAAACACGACTGGTCTTCAGTATCATCTATCTTTCCTCACTCAGTTCTGACAAGTCTCAGCGGAATTTTCTTGACCTTTTGGCTTGTGCCTGTATTGCTTTCTCCACCTTTTGTTCATTTTCATTCAAAATAACCATTTCTTTTATTCATTCTTTAGACCATTTTTAAAAAGGTTTTATTTGTTTGTTTGGCAGAGATCACAAGGATGCAGAGAGGCAGACAGAGAGAAAGGAAGGGAAGCAGGCCCCCCGCTGAGCAGAGAGCAAGGCTTGATCCCAGGACCCTGAGATCATGACCTGAGCCGAAGGCAGCGGCTTTAACCCACTGAGCCACCCAGGCGCCCCAAGAATGTTTTTTTGTTTATATATGTGGCATTATATTGTTATCCTTAAAAATATGTTTATTATTAAGCTGTGAACAATGGAATTATTAATAACATTAATAATGTCTGTCTGTCAAATAAATAAACAAAATTTAAATTCCAGTAGCATTAACATACAGTATTGCATTAGTTTCAGATATGCAGTATAATAATTCAACACTTAAATAACATTAGTTTCTTTCTTTGTTTTTAAGATTTTTATTTATTTATTTGACAGAGCTCACAAGAAATAGGCAGAGAGGGAGGCAGAGAGGAGCAAGCAGGCTCCCCACTGAGCAGAGAGCCCAATGTGGGGCTTGATCCCAGGACCCTGAGATCACGACCTGAGCTGGAGGCATTGGCTTAACCCACCGAGCCACCCAAGCGCCCCTATTTACACCATTTTTATATACACTCTGTATTGCATATATTGCATATTTGCATTTGCTGATTCAATTTTGTAGGGGTTTTTTTCTTTCTGATTTTTTTGTCTCGGAGCTGTGCCATTTATTTCTTTACATTCATTTCCCAACTAATGGTAATGAGACAGAATTTGCTGATTGCCAGGCACTTTCTTAATGCTTTTACAGAACTCTAGGAGGTAGGTATTATTATTCCCACTTTGTAGATGAAACTGAGTTACTTGAGTCACTTGGCCCCAAGTCATATAATGTATAAGCATTTTATCCAGGATTTGAACTTGGGCAATCTGTAGAGTACCAGAGCCTCTATTTACATGCTCTCCTAGTGGGAGGAAAGTGAGATAGTCATCTGGGCTCAGGGTCGTTTCTCCTGGTCCTCGCACAGCACCTGACACATAAGTATAAGCTCATAACTAGATGTTGAATTCAATTTTCATAGTGCCTTAAATAGTACGTTCTTGGTCCTCAACTAGAGATGGCTTCAAAAATCTCATTCAGGAGGATACACTTTATCTGAGGTTTTAAAAAGTCTATCTTAAAATACCTTTCCTCCCTAAAATTGCTATGGGATATTTTACTAGACTTTAAAATCTCTACCAGTAGAATATAATATATAGGCAAGCCAAATTTTATGTAAGTATTTTAATAACATGGTGTTGTAGAAAGAACACTGGCTTCTAAGCAGCCGGAGTTTGAACCCTGCCTCTGCTTTGCAATTGCTGCTTCATCTTGAGCATAGTATTTTTACCACCTTGAATCTCAGTTACTTCTGCTGAAACAGGAATAGCAATGTTTAGAGAGTTGCTGTGAGAAGCGGTATGTGCTTTCAGTATAACAAGTGGATGCTTAATATGTATTCGTTTCTCTGATATAGGAGGCCCTATGCTGTACTGGTTAAGAGTCAGACCTCATCCTTTCCTCCATTGCCACTGGTGCCATACTTGGTTTTCTTTCTCTGCTTGAACAGTCCTTTCCCCCTTGCCCAGGTGCTGATGTCCTGTCTTAATCTCTCAACATCTAGTTCACATATGACCTCCCTGTAGTTTTGTTTTTTCAAAAAAGGGTTTATATATTTATTTTAGAGATAAAGACAGAGAGCTCACAAGGTGGGGTGAGAGCAGAGGGAGAGGGACAAGCAAACCAGGTTAGAGAGCTAGTCTGGTTAGGTCCCTAACCCTGCTGAGCACAGCGCCTAATGTAGGACTCAGTCCTAAAATCATGATCTGAGCAAAAATCAAGAGTTGGACGCTTAACGAGCCGAGCCACCCAAGCGTCTCTCCCTGTCATTTTTCTTGACCACTGCCCCAAGACAGAATTCTTGGCGCTTTCATCTTTTCCCTCAGCACATTGTATTATAGACATAGCTAATGTTTGTTGAGCAATTAATAGCTCTCATGTATTCTTTGAAGGATTTTACAGATGCTAACTCATTTAATTCCCTGTGAGGGAAAGGTATTTTCATTTTACAGACAAGAAACTTGAGGCAAAGAGAGGTTGAGTAGCTTCTCCAAAGTGAACACATCTAGTATGTGGTGAAGCCAGGATTCAAGCCAGGCAAGCCCTGTCTCGTAGCCACAATTTTGTGCTGCTGTAGTTAATTCGGCTCGATAGACTCTAAGCTCCCAGCAATATCTATCAGCTGATAGAGACTTCAACTTCTACCTCTTTTCCTGCAGTGACCCTTCTAGGAAGAAGGCGTCTCCATTATACATGCAGACTTCAGCCATTGTCCCCAGCCTCACCTTTCCAGTTTCTTTTACTATATCTCTGGCTTGATGGCTTCATAGTTTGCATTCCCTTGCTGCTGTTTTTCTTTTCCTTCTTATCTTGTTTTGGCTAAAATACTCCCTTACAGCTAGTAAGTATGGATAAGAATAATGACTCAGAAACTGGAAGGTAATTGAATTCAACTTAAAATGAAGAAATAACGTTCTTTAAAGTGCTGGAAAGATCCCATCGGATTGCCTTTAAGTTTCCATATATTTTCATCTAGTTCCTGAACCTTATCTAATTAACTAGCTTTTCTTCAAGGACCAGTATGTAATATATATTTAAAATGCTGTTGAGTTTTACTACTTGTCTTTTG
Organism: Mustela nigripes; assembly: GCF_022355385.1. NCBI lineage: Eukaryota > Metazoa > Chordata > Mammalia > Carnivora > Mustelidae > Mustela > Mustela nigripes. The sequence continues at coordinate 546,640 of NC_081575.1, read as the reverse complement.
CCTAGTTATTCCTTTTATGAAAGATTGTTCTGCTTGCCTTTTAGGTTTACTTTATTTCCACCAGTTGATTCTTAAGAAGGTATTTGTGGCTTGCCTCAGGAACCTAGTGCCTGTATTTAGCATGATTTCTATGGTAGAACTTGCATTAAGAATTTTAGTCGAGGGGTGCCTGGGTGGTTCTGTGGGTTGGACCTCTGCCTTCAGCTCGGGTCATGGTCTCGGGGTCCTGGGATTGAGCCCCACATCAGGCTCTCGGCAGGGGGGCCTGCGACCCCCTCGCTCTCTACCTACTTGTGATCTCTCTCTCTCTCTCTCTGTCAAATAAATAAATAAATAAATAAATAAATAAATCTTAAAAAACTTAGTTGATACTTTTGGCATACATTCTGTGGAGTCATTTTGTGACCAGGCTACATGACTAGGCAATGTGTTTGATTGTTGGTAATTTTCATATTTACTACTAGGTCCACCCGGGGGGTGCATAAAGCAGGTAAGGTCATCTAACTTTCTGTATGTATAAATAAAAATAAAAAGAGGAAGCTGGGGGAAGAATTAATTAGCTATATAATGTATGTGCACTGTCTGAAATGGTCTTGAACTTTTTATAACTACATTTTAGTTAAAAACAATCTTTTGGAAAAAAGCTTTATTTTTTGTATGTTTTTAAGTTGAAGCAGTCAAAAATCAGATAAGAGGTATGAATTCTAAAATTTGGGGGCACCTGAGTGGCTCATTTGGTTAAATGACCAACTCTTGGTTTTGGCTCAGATCACGATCTCAGGGTTTAAAGTCTTTAAAAAAAAAGTTTAAAATTTGTCATGTGTTATTTTTTGATGCTAAAGGAAGATGTAGATTCCTTCATGAAACAGCCTGGGAATGAGACTGCAGATACAGTGCTAAAGAAGCTGGACGAACAGTACCAGAAGTATAAGTTTATGGAACTCAATCTTGCTCAAAAGAAAAGGAGGTAAGTGAAAAAATTTACAAGTTGCTTTTTTGTTGTTAATCTTGTATGGCTTAAACTTTAAAAATCAAGACATAATTTACATATAATAAAATGTCCAGTTGTTGAATATTCAGTTTAATGAATTTTCACAGATATATTCACTTCTGTAACCACCGCCCAGATCGGTATGTGGAATATTCCGTAACCGCAGGAAGTTCCCTGTCCCCCCTTTCTGGCCAACTCTGCCCAGTCACAGAGACAACCACTATTCTGATTGTTTTCACCATAAATTTGTTTTGTCTGTTCTTGAACTTCATTTAAATGAAAGCATGTAGTAACTACTGTTTTAAGTCAGGCTTCTTACACATAGCACAATGCTTTTGAGAGAGTCACCCATGGTTTTGTGTGTATCAGTAAATTAGTTTCTTTTCAGTGCTGAATCTTGCTCCAGTTTTTACCTGTTTGCCTGTCAGTGGACATTTAGGTTGTTTCCTTGTTTGATTGAAGTCTTTGTGTGGGTGTTTGTTTTCATTTCTCCTGGGTAATCACCTTGGAGTAGAATTGCTGACTCTATAGTAAGTGTAATGTTCAGTGTTACGAGAGAACTGATGTAAGTCCTCCAGAGCGGCTGTACCATATTTCATTCCCACCAGCAGCGTATGGAGTTCCAGTTGTTCCAGTGGCTCACATCCTTGCCAGCAATTGGTATTATTAGTCTAAAGATGGTTTTGAAAACATAACAGAATGAATATTGAAGACCTTATTCCAAAACATCTAGGGTTATAACATCTTAGATTTCTAGTTCATCCTTCTTATTTTGCCATTGAGATGTGAGATCCATAGAGGTTATGACTTTCCCTAGAGTTCACAGAAAATGGGCATAGGACAAATGCATCCTTGCTCTCAATTGTTTATTTCCCTATACTTTTATAGTAGATTATAAAGTCAGTTCACTGCAGTAAATACTTGGGGCTATCTGCTATGCACATATGGCAGCATTCTTATGTCAGTTAGATATTCATTAGATATTCTTATGTCAGTTAGGTACTGTTTTGTGTGCTCTCAACAGGGACACAGTCTAGGGGCATGATAGGTATGTAAATAAGATAAGCAAATAAAGTATAGCAGTTGAGATACTTTAATACAAAGTAGTGAGTTAGCACAGGGAAAGGTGTGATCTGGAGGGCGACAAGGAGACTCAGGAGAAGCTTCCAGTGGAAGCATATGGCTTTGTAGAAGTTTGAAGGCTGGTTGTGAGTTCAGAGGCAGACTAAAGCAAGGAAGGATCATCTGGCCATAACGTGCCATTCATATAAAAGTACAAAAGTTTGTATTCAGATACATTTTCTCATTTGATTTGGTGACCGGGAAATTGGAATAAGGGCTGGGTATTAGATGAAAAGTCATCGACATAAACAAAGGGAGAGTGCTAAACAAAAAAAGCAGGATAGAAAACACTATGAAGGATATGCTTTCATTTTGGAAAAAATGTACACGTACACAAATTTCTGGAAGAAGCTACACTAGTGGTGTATTAATAGTGGTAATCTTTCGGTGGTGGGAACATGATACTTTAAAAAATCTGGTTATCTGTATTGCTAAATTTCTCCAGTAGTCACATACTGCTTTTGTAATACAAGTTTATTTTCATTTTAAAAAGAAGAATTAAGTCATTAGATTTCAGATCACCCACAGGGAGGTTGTAAATAGTGAAGAGATGGGCCTCAGGACCAAGCCCTGGGAAAGAGGAGGAGTTAGACTGCTCACTCTAGTACTTTGGTATAGTAGGGTACTCAGTCCAGGTTTACATATGCTCTAGGCCTGGATGTGAGGGATAAAAATTGCGCTGTGTACCCGTAGCCTTCCTAATCAGGTGCACTTGGGGTATATCAGTGAACAAAACAGGCAGTCCCTGCCCTTGGAAAGGTTGCAGCCCAGTGGAGTCTGGATAGTAAACACACAATTCAATAGAATTAATATTTATTGTGCACCTAATATGTGCTTGGCATCATTTTAAGTACTTAGGATATATCAGTCCTCATGGAGCTGACATTCTAGCCAGAAAACAGAACTAGGTTATAGAGTAGGTTAGAAGGTGATAAATGATACGGAAATAAGAAAGGAAATAAGAGGGTGTGGAGTATTGGAAGGTTAGGGTTAGCTGCTGAGGGTTTTGAGGAAAGGAGTGTGGTCTGATTTTTCCCTATTAGCGTATGACTCCCTCGGGTTGCGAGGTGATCATACTCCTGAGAAGGGCAGAAACAAGGAGGTCAGCTAGTAGTCCCTTTCGTTAGTCTAGGTAAGGTGATAGAGGTGGTGGTAAAGAAGCATATTCTGAATTTACTTTGAGGTTGGAATGAGCATGGTCTGGTGGATTAGAGGTGAGATGTGGAGGGACACATGGAGGGTTAGGGTCAGAGCAACTTGGAGGAGTTACTGTCGTCGCACATGGAGAAGACCGGGTGAAGCAGGTTTGGATGAAGATCAGGAATTCAATTCTGGACACATTTGAGATACGTTTTTGGATATCCAAGTACATAGATGTTAAAACAGGCAATTAAATTCGGGAGTCTGAATTTTGGGAGCAATCTGGGCTGGAGATGCAAATTTGGGAGTAGTTTAAAGCTATGGGACCAAATGAGCTCCATCACCAAAAGAGTGCATGTAGGTGAAGGAGAGATCAAAGATCTGGGTACTTCAACAGTCAGACGTTAGGGAGAAGAGGGATAACTTGTAAAAACACTGAAAAGCTGCCTGTGGGGTCAGGAAAACCCGGAGAGTTTACTTTGGAAGCTAAGGCAAGAAAACGTGTTACAGAGAAGGGAATGATCACCTGTGTCAAGTAGGGTAAGGACTGAAGACTGAGTTGGACTTAGCAAAGTGGAAGTCATTAGTGTTGCGGATGGGAACGTTTTTGGTCCAGTGGTTTAGAAGGGAATGATATTGGAGCTAGTAAATATGGAAAGCTTTCTGAAGAGCTTTACCCATTTCAGTAGTGTGTTGGTTGTCTTTTTTTATTTGTAGGAGTTCTTTGTGCATCAGCCCTTGGAAAAATCTATTGTTCAAACACAGGTTTAAACACAGGTCCACTTACACCTGGATTTTTTTCAATATATATATTGGAAACATTTTTGGAAGATTATTTGACAGTTTGAAAAAACTTCAAATGGGCTGCATAGCCTTGAGATACTGGAAAAAAATAAGAAGATGTTAGGTATTATTGTAAGGGTACAGTATATAATACATAAAACATATTATAACGTATAAAATATATGTTTATTGACTGCTTTTATTATCTACAAGGCTTCCAGTTAGCACTAGGCTATTTGGGAGACTCAAAAATTATACATGGATTTACAGCTGCACGGGGCATCGGTGTAGGAGCCCCCACATTGTTAAAGGTCAGCTGTATATTGGATGCTAATCCTTCTAAGTTACATGGATGAGAAATTGTTCTTTTGTAATTTATCTTTTTCCTTTCTTTATGGTTTTTTTTGATGAGTAGTTCTTAATTTAAATGTTTTTGGTTAAAATTTCCCCTTAATAGCTTTTTGCATCTCATTTAAGAAATCCTACCATATATTTCCCATTCAAAAACACAGACTTCTCTGTTTTCTTCTAAAAGTTTTAAAGTTTTGCTTTCACATTTAACTTCTTATTTTTAAATTTATTTTTCTTGGTAGGGAGGGGTAGAGAGAGTGAGAGAATCTTATGCAGGCTCCACATTCCGCGTGGAGCCTGACATGGGGCTTTGTCTCATGACCCTGAGATCATGACCTGAGCCAAAGTCTAGAGTCAGAGGCTTAACTGACTGAGCCACCCAGGCATCCCTCACATTTAACTTCTTAATCCAGAAGTTTATTTTTGTGTATGGTATGTGTGAGCTTTGAATTTTTTCTTTTTTTTTTAGTGGATGTACTGCAAAGCACTGTTTGTTTCAACAGCATTTAAGTTTCATGTGGTCCAATTTAACAGTCTGTTTCCTCCTGTTTAAGAAATACTTTCCTACCCCAAGTTCTTGAAGATACTCTCTTAGTATTTTATTCTCAAAGGTTTATTGCTTTATCTTTCACATTTAGGTCTTTAATCCATGAGTTATTCAGAACTGTGTTGCTAAATTTCGAAGCAATTGCGAAATTTTCAGTCATGTTTCTTTGTCTTCTCAATACTGTAAATTGGTCATTCAATCTGCAGTCTTGGTCATATTCAGGGTCTTGGTGACAACACTGCTTCATAGGTTCGTGGATCATTTTTCCGTTAAGAAGTAGATAGTATCTAGTTGTCTGTTTTTATGGTGCTCCGTGTCTAGATCCGTTAACTGTGCATTGCAAAATGATGCTCTGATTCAGTTATTTTTTTATTTATGATTAAGTCTGTTACACTTCTCTAAAGAGAAGCAATCCCTGCTCAGTCCCCCTTTCAGTTTCTTCTCTTGCTGGAGTCAGCCTTGTAGTTCTGCCACGTTCAGCTGCTCTCTGCTCCGAGAGAGTGTTGCTGCTCTGTCCTCAGCAAAGGAGGCGTGTTTGTGCGCTCTGACTGCTAAGGAGGCCAGAGTGGGAGTGCTGCTCTGCCGTCTTACCCTGAAACAATCTTTATCCCTTTGGAAAAACGTTTTAGTCTATATTATTAGTCACATGCAATTTGAGAATTATTGTGTGTTGGTGAACTTAACCCTATATAAGATAATGCTTAGTGTTTTAAAGTCTGTTTTGTTGGATACTTTCAGCTACCCCGGCTTTCTTTTGGTCAACATTTTCTTGATTCATCTTTTCCAATCCCTTTACTTTCAACCTGTTTATTATTTATATATAAGGGTGTTCCATGTAAATAACATAAGGTTATTGTTTTAAATCTAGCCTGTCTTTTTAGATCAACTGATTTTTCTTTTTGGATACTTTCACGATGATAATCTCTTTTGTTTCATTTCACTGTAATTTGTCTATGTGTGGATATTTTTCTTCTTTCTTAACCAACTATATGTCAGCTTCCTGTAACTATGGATAACTATGTGGTTTGCCTTCATGCATGGAGGATTTTGCTTTTGCCAGGAGTGCTACTGTACCAGCCTTTTCCTGTTTTGGCTCTTAATATGTGAGCTTCCCCACTGAGCTGCGACGCAGGGACACAGACTTGGATCTGTAGCTGATAGCAGCACCTAACTCATGATGCTTACTTTTCTCTAGTTCACACTGCTCAACTCAAAGCCTTTTCCAGTTTTTTAGTCCTTTAATTTTTCCTGGAACTTCCTTACCTCTGAGATGTCAGCTATGCAACGAAAACTATTTTTGTGCATGATCGAGTTGTTCCACAGCAGGTGGTTCTGTGGAGTTTGGATACTAACCTTTTTCTTTTACATATCCTGTTAAGTTTTTCCTTGCAACCTATCATTTGCCTTTAACTTTACCTTCAGCTGTGTAAAAGTTCTTTAGTATTTTGTAATTGTCTTATAATCTCCTCAACACCTGGGTTGTATGTCTTTTTTTTTTTTTTCTAAGATTTCTATTTACTTATTTGACAGAGATCACAAGTAGGCAGAGAGGCAGGCAGAGAGAGGAGGAAGCAGGCTCCCCACTGAGCAGAGAGCCCGATGTGGGGCTCGATCCCAGGACCCTGGGATCATGACCTGAGCTCAAGGCAGAGGCTTAACCCACTGAGCCACCCAGGCGCCCCAAAGATTTTATTTATTTAGTTGACAGAGAGAGAGAGAACACAAGCAAGGGCAGTGGGAGAGGGAGAAGCAGGCTTCCCATGGAGCAGGGAACCTGACATGGGGCTTGATCCTAGGACTCCAAGATCATGACCTGAGCCCCCGGTCTTCACTGTCTTCACTTCTGGGAGTAGGAGTGGGCGTAGAGGGACTGCTGGAGGTCAGCTGAGCCTGACCTCTCTGCTTCTGGTCAAGTCTACCATTTTTCCACCCTGTAGCAGTGAGGGAGAAGGTAAGGTGATTCACCCCGGGCAATTTAGAGGGAGGAAAAAACATCTAGAAAGTTTTCCTTTAACTGTGCTCTCCTTTTGAAGATTTGATCTGCTTCCCTTCTAAGATGCTATCTCCCTTCTTACTTTCCTACCCACTCCTAGAACCTAGAGATTTCCACTGCTCTTATGATAACAAAGACCTAGAAGTGACCCGAGTGTCCATTGGCAGGAGAGTAGATAAAGAAGTTGTGCTATATTCATAACTGAATATTACACAGCAGTGAAAACGAATGAACAAGTTTAGGAACATAATTGAGTTAAGCTAACCTGAGTAAAATGCATTCAACACTTGATTGTTTGTATTAAGCCAGGAATTCAGCAAAGAATATATTGTTTGGGAATATGCATGAATGTGACGAAGTTATTGGAAAAAGAAGAAAAGGGGCTGTAAGCACACAGGAGAGCTGCTGTCTCTTGGGGTAGAGCAAAGTGGGGAGGGGTATACCGCTTGGACATACTTGGCGACCTTGGTGACCTAAGTTGACGGGGGTTGCAGCTGCTTGATTTATTAATAGGCTTCGTAATTTATGTGTTATATGTAATGTTATACGTACAAAAGTTATCATAGAAATCATGGACATGACCAAAACCCTTTTTTTGAACATTCTCCTTATGTTGTATGCATATCAGATATCTTACAAATAAATATATCTTTTTAGCATTTACTTATATCAACATGTAATACAAAAGTAAGCAGATTTGGAAGATCTACAACATCCATATTGAACTTGTAAAGAGCTCACAGAGCATTAGCCTTCAAATTAACTAAAATGAACAGTAAATGTGTTTCTAGATTATTCACTGGACTTTATTTCCAGATAGTGGTAGTATTTTTTTAAGTAGCAGGCTCATCTAACATACTTCCTGCCAGGTCAGTAGCACAGGGAATGGTAAAGTTTGCCGTTCTAGTCTCCTTCATGCATGCTGTGACTTCCTTTGTACGATACAATGAGTGTATTTTATTTGTTTTTTGTTTATCAAGTTTTTATTTAAATTCCAGTATATATATATTAACATATTCAGTATTATATTAACATATTAGCATAATATATTAACATAAAATAATATAGTAACATATGCAGTGTTATTATATTCATTTTAGGTATGCAATATGGTGATTCAACACTTCTATAATAAGTACATTTTCATTATCACATTTAAATTTTGTTAGCATACCAATTTCCAGTCATATTTAGTTAAATGTATTCTGAAAGAACCATAGCTTTGTTTTTGTGTCCTTAGTTTGTCGTATTACAAAGTCCCTTGTGATTTGACAGTGCCCCCGCAGCTAGTTTGCATGTGTGTCTGTCTTTCTTTCCTTCCTTCCCCCTTTCTTTCTTTCAAGATTTTATTTATTTGATGGAGGGTGAGAGAAAACACAGCAGGATGAGCAGGAGAGGGGGAAGCAGGCTCCCTGCTGAGCAGGGAGCCGGATGCGGGGCTCAGTCCCAGGACCCTGAGATCATGACCTGAGCTGAAGGTGGACGCTCAACCGACTGAGCCACCCAGGCGACCCCAGTTTGCACGTTTCTCCATGCACAGCACATTATAGCCTTGGGTAACTTTTAGTCACCATCCTAAAGAGGTAAACCTCAGTGTCAACAAAATAAAAAATATTTCATCCTTTCTTCTAAGTAACTTTCAGTGTTTTCAGTGTGTTTTGTCTCTTATTTTCTTGTCAGTGAGGTTGATGTCCCTTTGGAATCAGTTGTTAGCTTTTCAAGAATAATTTGTTATAGTTGTTAGTTGTTAGAACAACTAGAGTTGTTAGAACACTTTTATGTTGATAGCACAGTTAAGCAGAAGGTACAGAGATTTCCCACACATTCCTGTCCTCTCTGCACATGCAGAGCCTCCCCCATTATCAGCAGTCTCCACCAGAGTGGGACATTGGTTACAGTTGTTGAGTCATGGGGTGCCTGGTTGGCTCTGTCACTGGAGCATGTGACTCTTTTTCTCAAGGTCGTGAGTTCGACCCCCACATTGGGTGTAGAGCCTGCTTAAAAGATAAATAAATGGTGAGTCATTATCAACATATTACTATTACCTGAGGTCCTTAGCTTACCTGAAGGTTCACTATGGTGTTGTGTATTCCGTGGGTTTTGACAAATGGATGATTTTATTAGTTCTCAAAAGGAAAATCGGTAGAAAATGCAAAGCTAGTAAGACTGTGTCCTGGTGTTTTTCTTGCCTGCAAAATACTAAGTTAACCTTTTTCTTATCCACAGGCTGAAAGGTCAGATTCCTGAAATTAAGCAGACTTTAGAAATTCTAAAATACATGCAGAAGAAAAAAGTAAGTACATTTTTGTTTCTAAATATGAGTGAACCGGCGTACTTCAGCAGAAACTCATCTCCCTTGACTCTGGTCCCTGGTATCTGAGGGTGTTAGAGTACCCAGTCTGCCTTCCCAACTCGCCTGTACCTGTACTGATGTCACAGTGTGCCTCTGTGATAAATGTAGCTTTGTGGCTTTTTTCCCCAAGTCCACTTTAATTTTAGGGGCTACATTTCTTGGATTATTTTACTTACATGAAGTGTTTGTAAAACTTAAATGCAATTGAAAATTATTTAGGTACAAAAAGAAAATGTCTTATTTTGAGGTTAGCAGCATCCAAGGGTTTTTATTGTTATTACTGTTCTTAAGAATAAGGACTGAGTCTAAAACTTACAGATCTGTGGAGTCCTAGAAATTGTGTTTTGGGTTCTCATTTCACAGTGGCACATAGCTAGTGACTGGCAGAAGTGGATTGGAGAACCTTCTGAGTCTTAATGTAATATTCATTAAATAAAAGCAGGCTGTAAATATTAAATTTTATAAGCATATTGTATTTAAAAGATTAAGTGGGAGCGTTGGGGTGGCTCAGTCAGTTAAGCTTCTGCCTTTGGCTCAGGTCATCATCCCCTGGGTTGTGAGATCGAGCCCTGCATCGGGCTCCCTGCTCAGCAGGGGGAGTCTGCTTCTTCCTCTCCCCAACACCGCCAGCTTGTGCATGCTCTCTTTCTTTCTCTCAGATAAATAAAATATTTTTAAAAATGTATATATATTTATTACTTGGCTACTAGAATAACTATTTCCAGTACATTATTTTATGTGGTGAAATTTTGAGAGACTTCAGGAAACTGGTCTGTTGAGTGTGAAGCACTAATGAAGTAATAATTGCTAACTATTTTTTTTTTTTTTGAGAGTGGGAGAGGGAGAGAGTGTGAGCAGGGGTGGGGAAGAAAGGGGAAGGATGGACAGAGAGAGAATCTCAAGCAGACTCCACTCTGAGTGCAGAGCTGATGTGGGCTCAATCTCACAACCCTGAGATCATGACCTGAGCTGAAATTAAGACTCGGATGCTTGACTGACTGAGCGCCCCAGGTGCCCCAGTAATTGCTAACTCTTGCATAGCACTTACTCTGTGCCAGGCACTGTTTTGTGTGTACACGTGTGTATGTCTGTGTAAAGTCTGTTTTCCACAGCCTTCAGAGGTGTCAGGACTATTGTTATCCTAATTTTATAAATCGGGAACCTGAGACCCAGAGAAGTCAAGTGAAATGGCAAGTTTGCACAAGTAGTAAGTAGCTGAGCCAGAATCCGTGTCCCCCCCCATGCCCAGCCATCTGGCGCCGGCTTTCATTTCTTTTCCCACTGCACTAATTGGCACATGACTTAGGTTCAGCTCTGTGATCTCTCCTTTATAACCCTGTTAAACTGGCCTATTTACGGTACTGTCATTTGTTTGAAGGAGTCCACCAGTTCACTGGAGACCAGATTCTTACTGGCAGACAACCTGTATTGCAAAGCTTCCGTTCCTCCTACTGATAAAGTGTGTCTTTGGTTGGGGGTAAGTAGCTGAAATGGCTGCAGCTTCCGTGGCTGCCACTTGTGACCCAGTGTGGTTTGCCCAGCACCACACTGCTGCTTAAGCCGCGTAAAGCACTCATCTCCCTTGGACTGTGGAAGGGACACGGGGTGGGAGCTCAGGGGCTCTGTATTGGAAACCGACTGGAATTACGAGTGCCACTGAGCTGCAAAAGGTCCTTGTCTCTCCCGGTCAGGACAAAACTAACTGAAGTCCTCTCTCTTCCCCTTTAGCTGGTGCTTCATCTCATAAATATAACGGAAGGAAGAGGAATAGAAATAAAATAGGGGGCGCCTGGGTGGCTCAGTTGTTAAGCCTCTGCCTTCGGCTCAGGTCATGATCCCAGGGTCCTGGGATGGAGCCCCGCATCGGGCTTCCTGCTTAGTGGGGAGTCTGCTTCCCCCTCTCCCTCTGCCCTGCCCCACTTGTGCTCTCTCTCTCTGACAAATAAATAAATTTTTAAAAAATCTTTAAAAACAAAGAAATAAAATAGAAAGGATGGCTGAACCTCACATAAATGTTTCTTACCCATAGTGTTTATTAGTTCTGGAAAGATCTCTCAAAACTTAAGGGGGAAAAGATTATTACAAAAACCTCAAGATTAGAGTCCATTTTTAAAACCATGTATTTCAATTTTAGATGATGTCATAGACCTTGTCTGTGATCTTTTTCCTATCTTACTCTTCTCAATCCCCTGACCAGTCATCCAACCCATTCCTGGCTGTCCAGCTAGCTGTCCATTGGTCTTGTTACCCCAGACAAGTTCCCATACAAAGTAGCAAGCTAAGTGTATAGCTCCCATAGTCTCTCCTCACTGGAAGGATTTCCTCCTTGCTGTTATCTTGTAGAATCACTCCTAGGAGGCACTCTAATGCTATGAAGGGTGGGCACATTAATAACCCAAAACTCACTCTGTTCCTTAGTTCCTCCTCCTGATTTTTGTTCTTTGTAATATTTTCAGGGTTTGTGCATTTCGTTCTGTAACCCTAACTCCCATACTTATGTAGCTTTAGTTCTGTGAATGGATCAGCTCTCCACCCAGTGGCTCACATTCCATCAGCAGGTGGGGATGAGATGATTCCGTAAACCAGCCTGGGACACAGGAGAGCTCTCTGATGAGAGTCCCATCTGGGATCCACGTCATACCTCATAAGACATGGATTCTAAATGAATTATATACTTGCCTGAAATACTGACACCATCAAAGTTTTAGGCCAAGTAGTAGATAACTTGTTTTATAACCCTGGAATAAGGATGGTTTGTTTTGGCCACAAAACTCAGAAACTATAAGCAAAGTTGGAAGACAAACAACAGGGAAAATATTCCTAACTGTTACTGCAGGCAGAGGACTAACACGGCCCTTTGCAAGGTTACCTGGAGTTGTGTTTTGGGCGTGTCAGTCTTGAGATGCCTGTGAGACCATCGGAGAGAGGCAGGTAAGACTGAGGAATGAGTCAGCCAGAGAAATACTTGGCACAGGGTACTTCCTGAGTGAACCATCGATGTTTTTCTGACATGAGTGAAGTCTTTGGAAATGTAGTCTAATTTTTTTTGTTAAAAGGAACCAAAGTATAGAAATTTTCTGGAAAAAAAAATAGTAATAAGAAACAATGGAGGGACGCCTGGGTGGCTCAGTGGGTGAAGCGTCTGCCTTTGACTCAGGTCATGATCCTGGGGTCCTGGGATTGGGCTCCTTGCTCAGTAGCAAGCCTGCTTCTCCCTCTCCCACTCCCCCTGCTTGTATGCTGACTCATGTGCTCTCTCTCTCTCTCTGACCAAAAAAAAAAAAGAAAAAAAAAAACCAACAAAAAACAAAACCCACAGTGGCAGTTGACTCAGGAATGAGATTGGGGTCTGGTATTGAAGAGACACGTACTTTCCATTGAGTATTTTTCTGTCCTGCCTCAATTTTTTTTTACAGTTTTCTAACTATCATGGATTGAGTTATTCAGTCAGTATTTATGTAGCACCTGCTTTGTGCCAGCCACTCTCATGTTGTCTGTCTTGCTGAATCCTTACAGTGATCCTTTGAGTGATTTTTAAATGCCATTTGTCAGATGAGGGGAGTGGTTCAGGAAATGCGCAGTGGTAAGGCAGGTGACAGGAGGAGTTCAGAGCTGGGAAAGGTTTGGTTCCTGGCTTCTAGAATGCGTGCATCACTAAGTGATGGTAGTAACACCAGATCTTCAGAATTCAACAGTCACCTTGCCTTTGCCCCTAGCATCTGAAGGTAGGAAGAGGACAGTCAAAGTTAGCCATTATTGGATCAAATTAGGTCATATGTATGTATTTGAAAACTAATTACTGTATCTTAAGCTTAGAATTAACTATTTAAATTGATTCAAATGCATTACTATTTAGTGTCATCATGGAGGTTGTGGAAAGATGGGATTTGGTATCTAAACATTGGTTCTTCTCTTAATTCTCCTGTTTCCTTAAGATCTTTGTTAGTGTAGGCAACCTGGCCTCTTTGAACCCACATTTTCTTACCTGCAAAGAAGAAAACTTGACTGACCAGGGTTCTTATGGGGAGTAAATGCTACAATGTATGGAAATGTATTCTTTAACCCAAGGATCAGTAAAGTTTGTGTAAAAGGTCAGAGAGTAAATATTTTGGTTTTGCAGAGCACACGGTCTCTGTCACAACTACTCAGCTCTGCCGCTATGGTGTGAAAGCATGGGGAAATGGAGAGTATCTGGGTTCTGATAAAACAGGAAAAGGCAGCTAGCTGGCTAGATTTGGCCCAAGGGCTCTAGTTTGCCATCCCTTGTTCTAACCTGTGAAGCACTCTGTAAATGTTGAGTACTTGTCCTGACTTTCTTTCTTCAGGCTAATGTAATGCTTGAATATGATATTGATGAAGCCCAGGCATTATTGGAGAAGAATTTATCGACTGCCACGAAGAATCTGGATTCTCTTGAGGAAGACCTTGACTTTCTTCGAGATCAGTTTACTACCACAGAAGTCAGTATCCTTTCTTTAACTAAAATCAAAGGGAGGAAATGAAAAAGATCATATGTTTTTGACACTATTATTTGCATTATTTTAATGAGAAGAATATCCGTATTCTTAGGCTGATTTGAACTTACAGATTCTGTGAGAGTAATAAATAACACTTTTGGAACTAATACTCAACTAAGTTTGTAGCTAGATTAATCTGAATTTGAAGTGTGAAGGTCTGGAAACAGCACATTCAAATCAGTGCATAAGCATTTTTCAGATATTTTCTCAAGACACCTTCAAAGCTAGTTAGTTTAATCCACAAACATTTATTAAGGGTCTCCTGTGGTGCTGCAGCTGTTGGGGGCACAGGATGGCAAGGGTACAAAGAGTGCCAGAGTTTTGCTGTGTTGGAACTGCACATGTAAAACAGCTAAATGATAATTTCATAGCAAAATGCAAGTGAGTCCGTTTCAGGTGTGCAGTGCCAAGGCAATTTAAAGTTAGAGGAAGAAAGAGATGAGCTGGAACTAGTTCAAAGAAGGCTTTCAGAAGTTAGGACTTGGCGTGTTTTTAAAGGTAGTATAGGATCCGGTCAAGGGTGGGCAGGCAGTCAAAACCCAGCTCTTTGCCTTTCCTCTCTGACCTGTCTCTCCTGGTGCCTGTTGCAGTCGTTGGCCCTACACAGTTGCCTGCGGCACTCTGTGAGGTGTTCCCAAGCCAGTCTTACTTTGTGCCACTGACGTCTTCTTGCCCTAGCCTTTGCCCAGTGTATCCTGGGTTCCAAAGAGCCCCAGTCACTTCTCCTCACCCCTTTATATTTCTGCTTTGTTCTTCCTACCTGGAATGATTTCCCCCTATTTTTGTGGGTTACTCCTTTTTTTCCTTCATATTTTAGCTCAAGCATCAGATCATTTCTCAACATTTTCAAATCCTTGGGAAGTTTTGTTGTTTCCCTGTGCTTACTGAGCACTTTGCATGTAGTACTTCATGTTCTGTGCCAGACTGGGAGCACTTCAAGTGCGTGCAGCGGGCGTTGAGTGCTTGGGTGAGGGATGACAGGCCTGTTGGAGGCCTAGAGCAGGGGTTGGCATGGGACGTGTAATGTGGAGACTTCATCCAGAGTGGGGAACAGAGTTATTAAACTTCTGGAAGAAGGAAAAAAACCTTCTAGGAGATAACATTGGAGAAAATCTAGATGACTGAGTATGGTGAAGAATTATGGACCCAACACCAAAGGCCCAGTCCATGAAAGAAATAGTTGATGTGTGAGGGCCTGCACACGATGGTGCTTGTGGAAAGGGAAAGAAATTGAGTGAATGTCCTATTAAACCAAAGGGAGAGTAAGAGATGAAATTACTGATCATCGCACTGATTTAAATATTGCCTGAAAGGATATGGTTTGTATAGTCTTTGAATTTCATGGATAAGGGGCTGTCTTTCAAACTCTTGACGGTGTCAGGCACATATTTTTGTCAAGTATAACACTATAGTTGACTACATTTGCTAAACAATTACTGATTTGAGACCTTGACTTTGTATTGGTGGAATTTCTTAAATTCTGTTATACAATATGGCCACGACACATGTTACTGGTATTTTGTGTGCATGGTTTCTCTCTTTGATTTGCTCTGTGAGTGAGTATTTAACTTAGTCATTGCATGTACTGTCTTTAGATTTGCATTTGCGTTTTCTTTGACAATTCTTGCAGATATGGCCAGGGTTTATAACTGGGATGTAAAAAGAAGAAACAAAGATGATTCTACCAAGAACAAAGCATAATGCTGGCAATTAAAAATGTGGTTCACTTTTCCAAACATGTTATTTTAAGTACCCTAAAGCTTATCCCTAAAGGTTGACATGACTTTGATTTTTTTAACAGCAAGAATGATAATTAAAACTTAAAATGAAAAACATCATTTATTATAAAAACAAAATTGGTTTCAAATATTTTGTGAAATTAACAATATTTTAATTTTTTTAAAATTTCATTTCCAACAAAGTAAATGCTACCTTCATCAGGTTTTTTTTGGTTTGTCGTAAAAAAACAAATCTTAGCTGAAATGGCTGAGGGGTGCTATGGAATCTGAATTCTGGACACTTTTCTTTATTGGCTGATGTTAAACTCTCACTTGATGTGGTTAAACTGGTAGGAAAAACAGTTTAAGTATTTCCAAACTTGTTTTCTTTAGTACATATGGGGCTTTATGGCTCTCTGTTGCTGTTATTTGTCTTATAAAAATAGATTTTCATGAAGTACTGCTTAGCCAATAACTATTGTAATATTCTGTACTTTTCAAGAAATGGTAGTTTGCCCTCCTAAACGGTGAGGGGCTACTGAGACCACGCTTTTTCTTACCCTGTACAAGTGCTCAGTTTCTTTGCAATGACAACGTAAGGTAGATCTTGACCAATGTGAAATAACAACATTCTTTAGCCACTCAAAACTCTTGGCTAGGCAATTTTGTATTTCTGAACTGTTCTCCAAAGCAGCTGAACAAGAATATTAAGATATATGTAAATCTGCAGTGGTTGAAAAGATTTGTGAGCTTTTTTTACTCATGATAAAATGTCATAGGAAAAGTAGAAAAATCCCTGTGGAAAGCCATTGGTCCAGTGGCTAGCACTGGGTGATACAGATTCTGATAAAAACACAAATGTATTATTCCTTCTCCATGTAGTACAACATATACTCGTACAATGTTTTGTACTTGTATTTCATGATATTAAAACATTGACGTTAAAACTGTGGCATGGCACCTTCTTTTTAAACATGATTCTTTCTAAAGTTAACATGTGTCTTTTCACATATTTGTAAAGTTCATTTACTTCTACATATAACCAGTATGTCCCAAGAACTTAATGTTTGTAGGAACAACACAGAATCTCTTTGAAAGGAATACAGATCAGCAAATAATTGAGGAGTTAAGTCTTAAAGACACCAAAGTTCCTTGAGTCACTTTTTCCTTCATAATTTTAAATCCCCATATTTTAGTATTTTAGGTTTTTAGTATACATCTTGGTATATTGTAAGTGCTAATTTTCCCAAACCTCATTAAGGTAAGTGTATTGGCACAGAATATCCTTGTCAGCATTAGGACATGAATGATTTACTCACTTTAAGTACATGAAAATTGAACTGCTTTGAAGAAACACAGCTCTTTAGAGATATGAATGAAAGAGCAAAAATTAAGTTAATTCTATAAATAAATATAAATAGCACGTATTGGGAATGGTATTAGGCTTTGTTAATAACATTAACAAATACCATACAATACTTTCTTTTACTTTGTTAATAAAAGAAAGCCATTTAAATCTTGCCTCTGCCAGATCATTTCCTTCATAAGGGTTTATAGTTTCAGAATAACATAACTATACTACTTTGACATGATATTTTCAACCTTAATATTAGTATAGTGTACTCAGAGAGGATATAGGTAAAAATTAAATATGAAACTTGACACTGAATAATAATGTTGGAAATGAAACTAATATTTATTTTTCCATTCAGATGCTCATTTGAGAGAATATAGAAAATGGGAAAAAAGACACAAGTTCCACTTGTAGTCCCCTTAACATTTCTGTGTCTTCCCTTTCTTTTTTATGCATAGGTTTTTTAAAATAGAATTTAAACATTTTGTCTTTATAATTTTTATCTTTTTTCACTTAATATGTAATTTGTGTATTCTGTAATGCTACTGTATTAACATCATTTACATGTTTCATAGTAGTAGTCTAATGGGTGAACTGTAGTAACCTATGATACACCTTGAGACATTTGGGTTGTTTTAAAACTTTTTCTCCATTATAAGTAACAAATAATTCCATAATTTACATTTTTACATGAGTCTTTCTTGTGTATTTAGGATTTTTCCTGAGACTTACCAAAAGTGGAATTAAGGAACAAGATTTTTAGCATTTTTATTCCTGGGTTAGCTGAGAATAGTTTTGTCTGTAGTGCCAGCAAGGGATGATGGCGAGCACAGTTCATCACCCCACCCCCGCCCCCCACCTCTGCCTTTCTCTGCCACACAGATATTGATGGGTGCAGTAGGAAGGACCTTATCCAAGGCCACATAGCCAGACTGAGACCCAGACCCAGTTCCTGGGTGGATTTCCTTCCCTCCGTACCATGATTCCTCACTCCTTTATTTAGCAACCAATAACTAATAGCTCAGTTTGGTAGAAATGGTAAACTGAAGTTCAGTCCCTAACCTTAACCTTAGTGAAGAAGGCTCTCTTTGCTCTGCTCTAACCTCAATGATACCTATAAGGTCTTTTTTTAAGATTTTATTTATTTATTTGACAGACAGAGATCACAAGTAGGCAGCGAGGCAGGCAGAGAGAGAGAGGGGGAAGCAGGCTCCCCACAGAGAGGAGAGCCCGATGCGGGGCTCGATCCCAGGACCCTGGGGTCATGACCTGAGCCGAAGGCAGAGGCTTAACCCACTGAGCCACCCAGGGGCCCTTCTTGAACCATTTCCTAAAGGTTTGTCTTGATTGGTTCTAATCTTGTACCCTTTTGAGAGCCTTACCTGTGTCTCTTCAATACTAATACAGGATTGTGTTTTCTCAAGATGTTGGCTGAGTGTGTGTGCAATGCCTGGTGTAGCTGGCGTCGGGTTTAACTATATGCTTAAACTCTAAGCCCTGGATGCGCTATGTCTGACACCAGTTTACTCTGAAGGACACAGGACAGTAAGACAGCATGCCAGGGGTTGGCTTTTAGGCATGATTCTTCTGTGGGAATTCTTGCAACATTCCCCACAGACCACACAGATAGGTGCAGGAGCCACCCCGACCTAGGAGCCATAAGAGACCGACCACTCCCTCTTAGAACAGTCCCCTGTGTGTAGCATCCCCATCTTCGCCAGGGACAGGGCCCAGCAATAGGACGGACATTATACGTTCACTCGCAGCCCTCTCGGCTCTCACCTCAGACACAAGGTGCCACCCAGGGCAGTTTCCAAGAAGCAGGCTCACCTGGCCACACAGCTGATGGTCCACTTTCATCAGGTTTCCAGGGGAGCCAAGCTAGAAAGCTAATCCAAGGCCAGTTCCCCAAACTCCTCTTGCTCACAGCCCCTTGGGTCTTTCATAGTTACGGTTCCAGTTTTTGGCAGTGACTTACTTCATTTTATAAGGCTCCTGGCTAATGACTGCCTCTGTGGAAAAGGTAGTAATAGTTCAGATATTTTAAAGGGCAGGATGGAGGCATTTCTGTGTGGATTAGGTGAGATTAAGACCATCACGTAGCCTCCAAAGTTTTACAATTATGTGATGGATTGGAGAGCTTTTTTAAAAATTTATTTGATTTTTTAATTTTTAAAAAAATTTTATTTATTTATTTGACATACACAGAGATCACAAGTAGGCAGAGAGGCAGGCAGAGAGAGAGGAGGAAGTAGGCTCCCCGCTGAGCAGAGAGCCCGATGTGGGGCTCAATTCCAGGACACAGATCACGACCTGAGCTGAAGGCAGAGGCTTAACCCACTGAGCCACCCAGGCGCCCCTGGAGAGCTTTTTTTCTCCTTGACCCCAAACCAAGTGATGCCATAAATACAGCAAAACTATAAACTCATTAATGAGTAGCTTTTTCAGTCTTGTGGCCAAAACTAGTTGATAAAATTTTCTTTTTTACCCTTTTTTTGGGGGGAGTTTTATAACTACAGTCAGCATCATAGAATTGATGGGCCTGCTTACTAATTATATTTTCTGTATATTGATACTCTTCTAGATCCAGGGAGAGTACTGCTTACATGACCACTTGTGAGAGGGAAGTTTGAAACTTGAAGTGTTTGAACTTGGTTGTGCACAGAACTGCTCTTCTTGTCGAGTTAGTAGTGGCAGGTGGCCCAGGATTCTGTGTGCTCATGAACCCTTAGGTACGGGCTGTGCCTCAGAGTTCAGGCAAAGAATTTATTTTTGTTTGTTCCTTCTCTCTTGTCTGATATCAGCCACATCAAACGGAAAAGATGGACCTGGTGTGCGCGGTATATCTGAGCAGTTTGTTTACAAAGGATCATGCCTCTTGGTCATGGTTTTCAAATAATTTTATGTTGAGTTGGTTGTGTGACAACCATTTGTCTTTTGGGGATACTTCATTTGGAGATAGGAGTGACCAGATAGATTTCTCCTAGATCTTTCAGCTGCTTGAGTAAACCCATGTTAATATGAACCAGCTTATTTTCCCCAGATCAAACCTGTGCATTCTGGAGAGTAAAAAATACAAAAATTAAAAATGAAAAGGTCAGCAGATAACAGTCTCTTCCTTTTCATCAGTACATCCCGGACAACAACCAAAAATTACATCCTTGGCTACTTCAGGCCATGTCTGGCCTGGACTGGGCAGTCAGTCCAGAGGGGGCTTAAGAATTCAGTTGTAATTCACCCTTACCCTCAATTTAATGTTTGACTCTTCTATAGCTGTTAGTTGCAGTGCCAGAGCACAGTGACAGTTCTAGCTGTCCCACTGAAACACTGGCCTCAGTGTTTGGTTAGAAATGGATTCATGATAGGGAAACAAGCCTGGGTGGGTGCGTGGGGATACATTTTATTTTAGGGAAGGAGTGGTCAAGTTCCAAGACAGTGACCCTGACAGAAGGCAGGAGGAGCAAGGAAATTGGGCTTGGGGATAGACAGAGGCAGGCAAGCTGGGACCTAAGCCTGGAAGCTCTTCCTTTCTTCCCTGTTCCCTATCATACCCCTCTTTGTGGCCCTGTACCTATCCCACAGGTGAAAGTTGGCTATCATAGGAACTTCTGAAAGTAGATGTCCGATCTGTTTCTGGGAGAAATCAAGATATAACTGTAAGGAAAATGGCTCAACCATGGAAGTAACCAAGGAAAGGGGCATTTTGAAAGTAGGTAATAATACAGCTTGGAAGGGCTTTTAAAAGGGAAGAAATATGGTCAGTGTGCCTTTATACAGTTCCAAGTTTTCATGTGTAACTCTGCATGTGTCATGATACAAAATTATCAAAACTATTACCGAATAATGAAAACAAATACTAATATTTGAGTACTTAAGTGGAGCAATATACTGAAATACTGAACACTGGTTATGTCACTAACTGTATCCATATTATGAACATTTTTTTGTTAACCTGCCTCCTTCTTCCGTCTTATTTCCACCCCAGAAAATATTTCTATGAAATTGTAATTAATGTAAGTAAAGTATTTTACAGTAACATACTTTTTTAAAAAAAAGATTTTATTTATTTATTTGACATAGATTACAAGTAAGCAGAGGGGCAGGTGGGGGGCGGGGAAGCAGGTTCCCCACTGAGCAGAGGGCCCGATGCGGAACTAGATCCCAGGACCCTGGGATCATGACCTGAGCTGAAGGCAGAGGCTCAACCCACTGAGCCACCCAGGTGCCCCCAGAGTAACATACTTTTTAAAAAAGTGTTTTGAACACTTCAAAGGAGATGGCAAAGGACATTTTTAAGGAATCAAATTTGGGGCCTTCTAGTGGAGTAAAAACTCTCCTTTGTTAACATCTTTCATTTTGGTGCTTAATATTTCTATATTTTGGGTTTCAAAGAATCACATCACCAGTGATGTATTTTGATAAGTTAGATACATGGTCACATTGATTTAATCAATTTTTAAGATCATGTTGCACCAGTGAGGGTACCATTTATGACAGAGATGAAAGCTTTGTGAATGTGTATCTAATATATCAAAATATATAAAGTGTTAGAAATTCAAGAAAAAATGGGGCAAAACATTAGTGGGAGTCTTAATACACTATTCTCAGTCACTTACAGGCAAATCCTCTGGGCCGCATTTTCTAGTCCTAACTCAGAAGTTAGAAATTAATAATCTAATAAATCTGAAACATTTTAAAATTAAACACTGAAATAACTTTGAGGTAAAAAAATAGACACTAGAATTATAGGTCATTTAGGATTTAATGCAGTGAGAACACTAGTAAGCTTAAAAACAGGGAATTCAGATGAAAATATGAGCCCAAGATGCTAGACTCAGAATAAAAAGCCAAATGTCCAGCACACTAACTTTGCTGCTTCCATCAATTAAGGTCAAGTGATCTTGTCCTTCTCCCAGAGCATTCCTTAGCCACTTATTCCCACAGGCACACCTGTGACCTTATCATTACCAGTCACTTCCTCCCCTTCCTAATCACAATCTCAAACCATTCTGCCGCAGCTTGGTTGGGATTTCTGGTTGAAGCCAGGAAAAGGAAGCCCCTGGGAACTGGAGAGAGGGAGGAGCTTGGGAAAGTGGCCCCAGTGCTGGTTGCAAGCTTCTGAGTTCATATGTGTTCCTATTCAGCATACCGAAGAACTGAACAAAATGATAGACTACTGCCCAGTTTCTGGACTGGCTACTGTGTAGTGCATGAGCACAGGAAAGATCCAAGTAGCTCAGCAAAAGCTTTGCAAACTGAACTGCCATTGGAATGACAGCACACAGAGGACAGAATGGGCCACGTGACCTGAACTTATCCAGAGAAATTCTCAGCTAAAACAAAAATACCACCATTCTCCATAGAAGTTAAGACCCAGAATTGCATAATATTTAAAATGTTCAGAGTACATTTAAAAATTACTTAGCATGTGAAATACCAGAGAAATATTCACATGAAAAGAGACAAAGTATAAGTTTATGTAGATAACGTGAAAAATAAAATATTAGAAAGCAGAACAAGCAAAATTGATAAAACCAAGAACTGGTTCTTTGAAAATACCAATAAAAGTAGACAAGCCTCTAACAACTGTGAATTATAAAAACAAAACAAAAAAGCCCATAAACATAAAGCATCACAAGTGAGAGGTTTCTATGAACCAATACAGAGGTTTTTAAAGTTATACTAAGTACAGCTGTATGCCAATATATTTGAAAATTTAGATGGAATGGATAACTTTCAAGGGAAATATAAACTAGCAAAATTTACTCCCCAGGATGTAAGCTCTGTGCTACTGTGGTAGTCATTCCCAGTCCCTCTGTGCTGCATGTCTACTAACAGGTCGGGTGGCTCTTCTCCATGCTCACTGCACTCTGGAATCCAAGCTGATGAATGAGGTTCTAGCTAGGTCACTGCTGGTCACATGATCAAGCCTAGATTATAGGAGGGTTAACCCTAACCCTAACCCTATTCCAGGGAAGGACAAGGAATATATGTGAACAATGAAACTCTCTAATGGCTTAAAAGTGAATCTAACCATAACCCTGAAATAAATGGGAAGGATTGTTTAACATCTACAAAGGGAAGGAAGCTAGATGCAGGAAGGAAGGAAAGAAGATAGGAAAGAAGATAGATGCTAGACCCCAAAGCTTTTATGGGTGAGTTCTATCAAAATTTCAGGCAGCAGATTGCTCTGTTATTTAACTATTCTAGATGTTACTTTCATCTATTTCATGATTTCATGAGGCCAGAATAACCATGGTGCCACTGTGGAATTTTTAGAAATACTGTTAGGAACCAATCTCAAACAGGAATAGAGACACAAAGATCTATATTACTTACTAATAAAATATTAGTAAATTAAGCCATTTAAAAAATGTACCATGAATAAGTACAGTTTATTCCAAGAATGTAAAGAAATATGGTTAAACAGATTTATTAATACAGTTAATTACAATAATAAGTTAAGGAAAAACACATTTGATCATCTCAATGGGTATAAGAAAGACATTTGAAAAACTCAACATGTTGGGGCGCCTGGGTGGCTCAGTGGGTTAAGTCTCTGCCCTCGGCCCAGGTCATGATCCCAGGGTTCTGGGATCGAGCCCTGCATTGGGGTCTCTGCTCAGTGAGGAGTCTGCTTCCTCCTCTCTCTCTCTCTGCCTGCCTCTCCCCCTACTTGAGATCTCTATCAAATAAATAAATAAAATCTTAAAAAAAAAAAGAAAAACTCAACATACATTCTTTGTAAAAGGTCTTAGTAAAATAGTAATGTAGTGAAAAGTTCTATAACCTAATCAAGGCAATTTAAGGTTAAAAATGCTAGAAGCATTTAATCCATATTCTAGCCAGTGTGAAAAGAAGAAGTGATATAAATATTCAAAAGGAAGAGAGAAAATTATTATTTGTAGATTACAGTGTCTACCTAGAAAACTTCAGAAGAGATCAATTGAAAGCCTGAAGTAATAGATACAAGGTGTAAACATACATGTATCCACAGATGTCCTACACACTGGCAATGACCAATTAGAACATGTAATGAGAAAACCCATTCAAATAAAATATAAATATCATTTATAATCTATCAATATTATAAAATATCTAGGAATAAACAGACAATAGCTAAAGCCTTTAAGTGTGCATGGTGAGCAATTGAAATCTAGTTTCATAGCACATTGCCAGTCTACTATCAATCACTAGAGACCTCATGCTGTACAGTGTGTCCCCACAACCTACGCATTCTGCTTCTGTGTGTTTGTTTATATTCCACATATAAACGAGGTCATGCAGTTGTTTTCTTTCTGTGTCTGGCTTTTTCATCAGATGAATGGGAAAGAAATTGGCACATTTATTCTTAAGTTGTACTGTACTCCATGGGAATATCAAAGAAAATTTTGAAGGGAAAAAGGATAATAAACATACACCGTGGATGGGAAGCCTGAGTGGCTCAGTCGGTGAAGCGGCTGCCTTTGGCTCAGGTCATGATCCCGGGGTCCTGGGATCGAGTCCCGCATTGCGCTCCTTGCTCAGTGGGGAGCCTCTCCCTCTGCCTGCTGCTCCCACTGCTTGTGCTCTCTCTCTCTCTGACACATAGATAAATAAAATCTTAAAAAAATATACTGTGTAATTAGCCAGCTACAACAACACAGTAGTGGGACCTTCATAAGCAAACAATTTAATGAACTATAAAACGGGAGGCAAAAACAAACTCATGTATATATGACAATTCAATATTTGAAGAGTAAAATTTCCAACCATTGAAAAAACAATGAAGTATGCTATGGACAGTGGTGAGTAAATAGCCAGTCATTTGGGGAAAATAGTTGTTATCCCCATCTCCACATGCTATCCATAAGTCAGTTCCTAAAGGAACCGTAAAGGGATTATGGCAAATTGTCGGAAAATGGTTTTCTAGTATTTGGGTGCAGAAGGCCTATCTTAAACTGACACTTTGGACATAAAACCTCAAGAGACCAGGCTATATATTAAAAAAAAAAAGTACATGGTACCAAAGTCAAAAGTAATAAAATGTTTTCCAACAGACATTGAGTTTTCT
Organism: Mustela nigripes; assembly: GCF_022355385.1. Lineage (NCBI taxonomy): Eukaryota > Metazoa > Chordata > Mammalia > Carnivora > Mustelidae > Mustela > Mustela nigripes. The sequence continues at coordinate 521,718 of NC_081575.1, read as the reverse complement.
TTGCACCTTGTCCCCAGCCACCTGGTTTCCCAACTTTGAGACAACTGTTTTGTTTCTTGTAGACAACATGTGAAATGATGATTAAGTAAAATATGATTATTAAATAATGATGTTATCTATTATCTATTAGATATTAAAGAGTTATGTAATACCAAACACCATAGAATTAAAAGTCAGAAAAATGTGACAAAATAATTGTTTTTTAAATTTTTAAAAAAGATTTTGTTTGTTTATTTGACAGAGATGACAAGTAGGCAGAGAGGCAGGCAGAGAGAGAGAGGAGGAAGCAGGCTTCCTGCCGAGCTGAGAGCCCGATGTGGGGCTCCATCCCAGGACCCTGAGATCATGAGCTGAGTCGAGGGCAGAGGCTTAACCCACTGAGCCACCCAGCTGTCCCCAGCATGAAAAAATGTTGTAACATATATGGTGGATAAAAAATTGATTTCCATATGTAAGGAAATCTTACTAATTAATAAGAGAAAAACCAGCACTTTTTTATCAGTACTATATTCAGCTGCAAGCAACAGAAAACCAATCACCAAATACATGCAAATTTAAAATATATATTGTCTCAGATCTGCAGAGTTCAAAGATTGGCAATAATACTCATTATAGGGGCACCTGAGTGACTCAGTTGTTAAGCATCTGCCTTCAGCTAGGGTCATGATCCTAGGGTCCTGGGGTGGAGCCACGCATCGGGCTCCCCGCTCATTAGGGAGCCTGCTTCTCCCTCTGCCTCTGTGCTTCATCCCCCGCTTATGCTCTCTCTCTCAAATAAGTAAATAAAAAATCTTAAAGAAATAATACTCATTAGAGATATTATCACACACTGTTCATGGGCATTCAGTAAAACCTCACTAGAGAGCAATCTGATTGATTTTATCAAAGTTTTAAATGGGTATATTCTTTGTTTCATAAATTCTACTTTTATGATTTTGACTTGATATGTATACATACACAAAGATATATATACATTATAGAATCGCTTTGTAGCAGCAGATAATCGTACATAACCTAATATCCACCAGTGAGAATTAAATAGCTGATTGTGCACACAGTATAATGCTGTTGTATCAATGTGGAGATTTTCAGCTACAAGCAGAGAAAAATGGCATAAACTAAAAAGTGATTCATTATCTCATGGAATATGGAATCTTAAGATAGAGTAGCTCTAAGGGTAATTAAATCCGTAGCTCACTGCCATCATCAAAGATCCAGATTTCTTCTACGTCTGTCATCTTCAGTATGTCAGCTCTTTTCCTGATTGCATTCAGCAAACATGTACCAGGCACTAATGGACTGTAGCGATACAATAATAGGGAAAAATGGACAGTTCCTGCCTTCATAGGTATTTACAAAAAATATACTGGATGTCTGCAAAAGATAACAGCACAGTATGTGTTATCATTTATGAAAAAGATTCATATAGATGCAAACACATAACAAATCCCAAGCATTTTGTGAATATGTTTACTCTGTGACATTTACTAAGCGTTAAGTACTTTACATGGATTATCTCATCTCATCCTCACAATTCTTTGAGGTGAATATTATTATTGTCCAATTTAATATATGTGTAAAGTGAGACTCTGAGAAGTTGAATCACATGTATATTAACTGGTAGATTCAGAATTTGAACCCATGTTGGTTTTACTCAAAATCCATACTCTTAACCACTATGTAAATAACATTACATAAAATTAAATAAATAAAAAGTCTAAAAGGAAATAGACCAAACTTTAAACAATCATTTTCTTTGGAAGCTAATGACTTGAATGCAGCTGACAGACACCACAAGGGTTGGGTTCCTGGGTTTCAGAGGCTGTATAAAATTTAGTCATGCTTCAGGATAGGGCCATGTGTGTGTTTATGGAGTGAAGTAGTAGTCAAGGTCATTGAACTAAAGTAGGGCAATAAAACAAGCATTCATTCTAGTATTTATGAGTCATTCAAGCATATATATACGTTGGAGTTTGCAGAAACAATGGTGAGCAAGATGAATAGGATTCTTATGTTTGTGGAACTTACAACGGGAGAAGTAGGCCGAGGCCAGATCATGCAAGGCCTTTGTAGCCATGTTAAGAAAGAAAAGGTTTATTTGGATTTTTTTCTAAATGTGCTGAGAAACCCTTGGTGGGTTGTTAACAGGAGAATGACTTGATCTGTTTTCTGTTTTGAAAGGACCATTCTGGCTGTTATGTTGAGGTTGTATTTTGGGAATAAGAACAGAAAATAAGGTGAGAACTTAGGAAGATATTGAAGTAGTTCAGGAAAGAGTTGGTAGAAGCCTGGATGAAGGTTCTAGCAATGGAGATAGATATATTTCGAAGATAGAGCTGAGAGTGCCTGATGGTGGATCTGTTGTGGGGGGCGGGGAGAAGTGAGGGATTAAGGGTAACTGCTAAGTTTCTGTGTTGAACATATGGATGGATGGTGGTGTCATTTATGGTGATGAGAAATATTGGGGTGGAAGGAACACAGTCTGACAGATACTGATTTCATATTGGATATGTTGAGTATAAGGAATTTGTGTATGGGTTTAGTAGGCAAGTAGGCTATATTGTTACAATGCTCAGAATGGGCTGGAGTCCTCTATTTGGGAGTCCTCAATGCAAAGACAGTAACTGGAGTTATGAGCAAAGGTAAGATTGTCTAGGTAGAGGAGAGAATGGAGAGCAAGAAAAGAATTGAAGAAAGAAAAGAGTTGGACCTCCAGCAGAACTGAGAACAACAGTTTCCTTAGGGGTTGGTATACAGATGCTATGCTGAGAAAGGCCACTCATGACTTCCTGCTCCCTTGAATCCCATGAATATATTTTAGTCATAATCTTTCTGAATCCACTGCTACATTGTGATACTACTGTCCACTCCTTCCAGTGAAGCTAGACTCCCCAGGTTTTCCATTCTCTCCTTCTAAGTACGTTTCTTTGCCCTTTACCAGACACCTGAAACTTTATTGTTCCCCAGGACGACTATAGACTTACACTCTGTGTTGAACTGTCAAGAACAACTTCTAGAACTGGGAAGCTGCTTGCTGATTTTGGAGGCTGTTGGTTTCAGAACTTGATGGAGGTGAGGGAGAAATCCAGACAGTTATCTCAAGAAAAGGAATTCCAGTAAAGATACAGTAACGAGCAAGTACAAAGGCCCTAAGGTGTGAATGTGCTTGGTGCATTTGAAGAACATTTCAACATCTCCCCAAAGAGTCAGATTCTGGTTACGTTTGAGGCAGAGCCAGCATAAGCAGATACATGCAACGCGGACAAACTTGCCACATACTGAGGGAGGACAGGTTATGGGAAGAACACATTTGGGGAGGAAAATTGGGAGCTTGGTTTAGAACATGTTAGATTTCTGGTGCCTAACAGACTTTCAAATGGAGATACTGGGCAGGCAGTTGGTTGTAAAGGTCTGGAATCCATGGGACAGAGACCAGCTGGAGGTCTACATTCAGAATTCATTGACTTACATGTGGTATTTACAGCCGTGGGACTGAATAAAGCCACCAAAGAAATTCACTGAAGAAAAGATGAACAGGCCCTGGGGATTTTAGGGACAATTTTAAGGAGATGATGGTTTTCCCTCCTTCACTCAGGACTCTACAAATGATAAAATGATACAGTCTTCGTGTGCCCAGGCTCAAGCATCAAACATCTTTCCTATTTTTCCTCTCTCTCCCCTAAATATATACTGTAAACCCGAGGCACTGTTCTAATCTGGGCCCCACCCTCCAAGGGATCTTGACCAAAAAAAGCACAACATAACCCATACAGTAAATCTAACCCATACAGTAGGGCCAGAAACAGCTAAGGCAATCTAGCCTGGGGAACAGAGCACTTTCCAGGGATGACAATAGTTGCCATCAGCTCCCTGGTGTCCTAATTAAGCTCCCTGACTAAAAATTGCAGCCATTCAACTTTAGGCTTGATAGAACCAACTTTTCCAAAAGTGGTAAGGGATTGTCAGGCAGTAGTGAGGGCTTTGTGACTTTCAAAGTGATGATTATATCTTTCAAAAATTACATTCTTGTTCTCGCTTTGAGATGCCGGTGAACACTGCTTGTGTGGTGTGTGTCCTACCTCATTGATACCCTCCAGTGGAAATAGCTACAACACACACTTGAAATCTCACAGTCACATAATCAACCATTTTACTAAATACAAGCAAATTCTCATTCACATACAGCTAAAGAAAACATTTTTCCACATTGCATTACAATGCACAACAAAGTGAGGGAAAAAGTTTACAGTTTTTTCTGGAACAGGAGACAGTCTAATCCAGCATGCAGTGGTGGTCTTTGTTACAAGTTAGTTGGTCTTTTCTTTGACCTATGTAGTAAAATAGCTTCTAAAGCTTTATCCATAGTATTGTATTAACACCTGATTTTTTCACACTTATTCTCTAAAACCCACTTATTGCAGTGACAACAGCACTGAATGCTACTAAAATGATTTTTAAAATTTCTAGAACTTGTTTAAGTAATTAAGCTCAGCCACCTTTGCTGGATCCTGTGCTGAGTATCTTTAAACCTGCCTTAAAAAATGCAAGGAATGAGAACAGTATACATATAATGTATTTTAGACAAGAAAACTGTAGAGAAGTTTTGTTTCTATCCTTTTTTTTTGGAACTGACAGATTCTACTGGATAATCTTGCCTTTGGAATCTTCTTACAGTAGTTGATGAAACTGCATTAGTCCCACTGACCCTCTTCTATTTGCTTTCTGAAACCACAATCCGCCCAAGCTGGTCAGGGGAAGTGAACGCAGAGACGATGGTTGGTTCACTTGTAGTTGATGCTGTAGGTTGGTCCAAGGTGGTTTGTTTCCATAATTTTTGTTATTGGGCTGCTTCATTCTGGCTGAAGTAATTCCCAGACATTCAGATTCAGTCACGTTCATACCGAAGTTCGACATTGTGTGTCAAAGCAATTTCCCCTTGTCAGGCTTTCCTGTCACAATGGATGTGAGAAACATGACTATTCTGAATTGTTTTCTTACTGTGAAAAGTATGGCTTTTGCCTAGCTCAACTGGCTACAGTCCAAAGAATAATTTAAAGCAGGACTTCTCTTCAAGAAGATCATGGAAGCTTAAGCCAACCGTTTCAGTTTCCTGATGCATTGGATGTCTGTTCACCTGAGAAGTAAGAGCTGACTCTAGGGTAGACAAGGACCCAGTGTAGGTATATGGCAAACAGGCGGCTAAGGTCATTGTGAGGTGAGTATTTTATCCCCAGCCCACTCCCCATTGCTGTATTTGGTTCCTTGCAGGAATATGTCCACTGTGTTTCAGTGATAAGAACACTTGGAGCCCACACAGTTTTGATGTGTTTCGAGTGTGCAATGAGTCTCTCATTTAAAGCCCTCTTGTCAGTGAGACCTGAACTGGCTTTACGTTTCGGTCCGTCCCCAGGTTCCCTCAGGACTGTAGCTGAGTCGTAAGCAATAAGGAAACATACCCTAACATGTAGAGAACATGTATTTACAGTCATATCTCTTCCAAAGTAAACAAGTTAGTGACAGTTTGTTCATCTGACAGCAGGAGCAAGCGAGGAGTCAGGAGACCTTCCCCTTAGCCAAGTGCATCTCCTGCTTCTTAGTTTACTCTGTAAAATTCGTGTAAAATGGGGAAGAGAACCTCACAGGCCTGTTGGGCTGATCAGTAACTAATTCAAGGGACTGTGAGGTGTGGGTCTCAGTACACGGGTGATTAGCAAACGTTTGCCCCTGTACACAGCTGCTCGGCCCCTGGAGAGGCGGGCGGGTGGACTCCAGGCCTGGGACGAGGGACAGAGGGTACGGCGTGGGTTACAGTGTTTCTTTCTTCTACGTACACGGTCATCTATTCCATCACACGGGGGTGCGCTTTCTGGAGTGTGGTAAGAACAGTATGTAGAACGGCCTCCCTTCTCAGAGCCACACTGATTTTACTAGAACAACAGGCCTTAAAAGGGTCTTAGTGAATAGCCGCTCTGTGCCCCTCGTTCTACAGACGAGCTGTTTAGAAGCCAATTGGTACCTTCTAGCCAAACCCAGCGCACACACCGGTGTCGGGACTCTCACCGATCACGTTGATCTCACAGTCGTTTTAGTTCTAATGGTTTCCAGTGGGATCCTTTCCCCCCTTTACATATTTCTTTATGTTTGTGACCTATGAATGAGCGGAAACACCAAGAGATAGTTCTCCTGTCTGAGGGTGTATTTTTCTGGAAAAGTTTCCCCGGACCTCAGCCCCTCGACAACGCGGTTCGCAAAGGGCACACGGAGCAGCCCCTCAGTCACATCCACCCACCCACGGCCAGTCAGACGCCCCTTGAGGAGGAGGCTCACTTGGTATGTAACATGGAGGTCGAGTCCAGTCGGTCACGCAGGGATTCTCTTCGTTGGGATCGCTTTGCAGTTCAGGTGGGAGAGCACGTTTCGGGGCCCAGACAGCTGACTAGCACAGGCATCTCCGCTCTGATTTGACAACCTCTTCTGAAGAGTGAACCACGTTTGGTACAAATCCACTCTTCACCCCTTCCCATCCCTCCTGGATTGTAATATCCCCCCGTTTAACCAGCTCATATATGTCTCTTGTCAGGTCTGTGAAGGCTTTCTCCACGTTAATGGCGTCTCGGGCTGACGTCTCAATGTACTTCATGCCGTATGCAGCAGCCAGTTTCTCTGCCTCGTGGCGAGTCACTTGCCTCTGTGTATCCAGGTCACACTTGTGACCTACCAGGACAAATACGATTTGGTAGGGCTGAACGTGTACTTTGGTCTCTTCTAACCACTCATGCACATTCTGGAAGGACCTGCGGTTGGTAATGTCAAATAAGAGCAGACCACCTACAGAGTTCCTGTAGTAGGCGCGAGTGATGGATCTAAAACACAAGAAAGAAGTAAAGCATAAAGGCCGTGCCCAAACCCCTGTACTTCCGTGAGCTCGCGCAGTGCACTGACACAGTCCTTTAGTAAGAGTGATCTTTTGTTTAAAGAATGGAATGCGAGTGCCATTCTGTAATGAATGACCCGTGAATTTTCAATTGGGCAAAACTAAGAGACAGCGTCTTCTAGAAATAAACGCTCATGGCCTTCCAGGCATTTTCTCTCAATTCAGGTAGAACTACAGCTTACTGTCCCACCCTGGCAACATGGGATTCCGAAGTCACAGGTTATTATGAAGTAGTTGAAACAGAATTTAAAAAGATTAGAAATGAATTTATGGTAGTTGACAGAAAATGTTTATGAGTATATATAGCTGTATTGCAATATACTCCATTTTCCCCCAGGTAACACTTCTTATTTTACTCTAAGAGGGTCCTCCATCTCTTCTCTGAGGAGAAACATGCTTTGTTTTTTATTTTCTAGGCCATGTGGAAAGGGGAAAAATCAGAATGGTCTGCGGTGGTGTCGAGCAGAGTGACTGTCAGCCCCATTTCCTGACACACTTCAGAGAGGCTGAGTCAGGAGCTACCCCTGGGAAGAACTGCCTAAATAGCAAAAATTTCCCCTTAAACTGATAGAACTTATTTAAAGCAGTGTGCTGGGAGTATCTCTAAAACCTAAAGGTTTAGGTTCTAAAACATTTGCTGTACTTAAACAGAAGAAACCTCTGATATTTTAACTTCTTGGTTTGAGGAGCGCACATAAGTCACAGTACTTGGCTTAGAGCATATTAGAGCTTAGTGGAGGGTTAAATTGTTGAACAAGTTGCCTCTACCATCACTTGTTTTACACTACTGTGCTTCTTGATCTACATCTGTTTTTAGGTTTTCTGTCTCCTTGGATGAAAAAGTTAAACAATGAGGGACTCAACAGCTTAAGGCTTAGGACCAATGGCCCAGTGATAAGAGAACAAACATCGTTCAGGGAATTAGATTCCAAGTTAGATGATAGTAAGAATGAACGTTACCAGTGACTTCAAGTCTCTAAAACCAGGCAAATCAGCCCTGGAGACTGGCAGCATTTCTAATTCTCTTATGTTTAAGGGTTCATGGAGAATGGCAGGTGTAATCAGAAAATTCAATGTGAACAAAGGTTTTGATTTGTGACTAACTTGGTTCAGGAAAACAGTCAACAAGCTGTAGATCCCTATCAAAACTCTTAAAGACATTATTATATTCGTGGTTTGTAAGTATTTAGAAAGGAAAAAAGCCCTTTCCAAACACAATATAAGGCTACCTAAAAATTAAAATTCCCATTCATCAAAAACTTTTCTTGAAGTTCAAAGACAAATGACAAACCAGGAAAATATTTTACAACATACATGACAGAAAAGGGTAATAATCTATTAAAAAACTCTTTCAAGTCAATATCACCCAATAAATAATAAGCAGTGGATATGAAAAGGCTGATCATAGAGACAGAGATTCCTGTCAACATATAAAAACCCTTTCTTCACTTCTAATACAAGAAATGCAATCACGAATTCAGAGTTGATCCTGTGCAAGGGTATGTGCCACAGTGTTGTTTGCAGAAGTTGGGGGTGGTGTGGGTGGGGCCAAGTTTGTAGTAAATTCTTCTTTCTACTCTTCTTCAACTACCTAACCAGTATTTTCTATGCTCAATTAGTGTTCAATAGATAAATGAATAAATAATGACAGACATATTTGGAAATGAATAAAGGCGATTGAGTCCTTTTGACCTAATTCCTGCTGCCATATGTGACATTAGCTCAACTTGATCTCTCCAAGTTTTCTGTGTACGCTGCTCTGTTACTTGTCTTTACACATGCTGTTTCCTGTCCCTGGGCTTTTCCTGTCTTGGCTTGGGTAATCCTCTCCAGGCAGCTTTCTGTATGTTCAGACATATAATTACACATGATACATACTACAAGGGAAAACAAAGGGTTGTAGGAGAAAATTATACCTGTTCATTGACTACTCATTATATGCTTAGCGTTGTAGTAGGGTGTGGGCATCTGAATATGAACCACACAGTCTTTTGTATAATTACTGCTTATGTATTTCCTTCCACTATGCCGGCACAGAAGTTCTAAAAGGGAAGGGCTCTTGTCTGTTTTGTTTACAAGGCATCCTCTTGTGTGTTTCCTCAGGCTGTTTCCCCAGAAACAAGCCCAGTGCCTGGCATGTAGTGGATGATTTCCGAATGTGTGCTGGTTGCAAGAAGGAATCAATCATCCGTATCTATTTCATATAATCACGATTATCTCTATATCTCTATATCTGTATCTATGTCTATAAGTAGCTATGTGTGTATATCATCTGTCTATGCCTGTCAGTTTTGTAAAGATGACCTGGAAACAGTTTTGAAAGTAATGTAGCATAAGGACTGAGATTGATAAATTCCAGCTAGTTTATTAGCTACTAAGGGGCAGATCGGTGGAATTGTGGTGCAAGCAATACGTATTATTGACTGGCCCTCCCTGCCAGGGTGTTTCTTTCCCGGCACTGAACTCCCGGCCAGCTGAAGGTGGGCTTGAGCAGAAATCCCCAGACCCTTGGGATCGTCCCTACGGGGGCCGACTGCAGGACCAGGAAGTCCTCTCTCCCCAAGGGTTGTGCAAAGCCGAGTAGACCCTCCCACTGCTCGCGGCCCGGCTGCGCTCCCCACCTGAACCTCTCTTGACCCGCGGTATCCCAGATCTGGAGCTTGATGCGTTTTCCTGGCTCGATCTCCACCAGACGGGAGAAAAAATCCACCCCCACGGTGGGGTCCGAAACCTGGGCAAAGCGGCCCTCGGTGAAGCGGCGGATCAGACAGGACTTGCCCACCGTGGAATCCCCGATGACAATGAGCCGGAACTGGTATAGCCAGATGGCCTCCATGGCCGGGGCTCAGCAGGTCTCCTCGGCCCGGGCCGGCCGTGGGCGGTGAGAGGGGCGCCCAGCCGAGGCCTCGGAGAGCGTGGCTTGGTCCGGATCTAGATCGGCCGCGAGCACATCGCTAGCCTGGGAGCCTGAGGCGAGGTAGGCCCCGGCGCGGGGAGAGCGAAGGAATGGATGCTGCGCTCGCAGAGGTGATGAAATGGCAGCAGCATCAGCACCACGCACTCTGACTCATCACTGACAACCGAGTTACTGTAATCCCGCGCGTAGACGCGACTGCCGGGGCTGCCACACTGTCTGTAAAAGGAGCGCACACAGAAACAGCCGCGGGGGTCGGTGGGGAGGGAACCCAGCGCCTTCCTTTCCTTTCTAATTTCTCCACCCACCGCCCCTTCTCAATTAACTTTTTTCTCTATCTCCAACTAGCAAAAGGAATACCTTTTCATTCAAACTAGCAAAACAATCCAAAAATGTACACACAAAAAGTAGATCCATCCTTATTAAGATATTAACAGCTTGGGATATATTCTTTTACGTGTATTGCCAAACAAATATACATACACATAAAAATGTATTGCTATTTGGTGTCACAAAAATTGAATAGAATTGGACCATTACTTTAGTGTTTGCTTTTTGCAATTAATAAAGAATCATAAATATCCTCCATTTCCAGCCCACTTTCCTTTTGCAATGACAATGCTACAATAATGATTCTAACTATAGTCACACATACGTTATTTTGGTGAGATAGAGTCTTCCAAAAGGGACGGAGAAGTCAAAGAGGATGAGCATTTTAAATGTAATGAATTTGGGCACGATACCTTGTAAAAATAGTTAGCGATATAAATTCTACTTGGCAATATGTGAAAAGGCGATTTCTTCACAATTTTTATTCAAGCGTCATGTTATATTCTTTCTGAATTCTTGCCACTCTGATGTAGTTAAATAAGGCGTTCATTACTTTGTTTTACATTTTCCTGACTACTAATGAGGTCAATACCATTTCTCAAGTATTGACCATTTGCATTTCCTCTTCTGGGAATAACCTCTTCAAAACTTTTGCCTGTTCTTCTTCTTCTTTTTTTTCTTTTTTAAGATTTTATTTATTTATTTGGCAGAGAGAGATCACAAGTAGGCAGAGAGGCAGGCAGAGACATAGGAGGATGCAGGCTCCCCGCTGAGCAGAGCTGAGCAGAGAGCCCCATGCGGGGCTCAATCCCAGGACCCTGAGATCATGACCTGAGCCGAAGGCAGAGGTTCAACCCACTGAGCCACCCAGGTGCCCTTCTTCTTCTTCTTCTTTTATTTTTTTTAAATGTAATTCCTTATCATTGCATTACACAATTAAAAAACATTGGGCTCCTGTGTGTCTCAGTCGGTGAAACGTCTCCCTTCGGCTCAGGTCATGATCCCATGATCCTGGGATTGAGCCCTGGTCACAGCCCCTGCTTGGCATGGAGTTTTCTTCCTTTCCTGCTGCCTCTCCCCCCTCTTGTGCTCTCTCCCAAATAAATAAATAAAATCTTCAAAAAACAGTTTTATTGATATATAATTCACATTTCATACTATTCACTCATTTGAAGTGCATAAGTCAATGGTTTTTGGTATAGTCATGGACTTGTGCAACCATCACCATACTCAATTTTAAAATATTTTCATCATCCCCAAAACAGACCCTTACCTTGTGGCCCATCACCTCCTATCATCCTTTCCTCCTAGCCCTAGGAAACAGCTAATCTACTTTCTGTCTCTATAGATTTCCTTATTCCGGACATTTCATATAAAGGGAATTATAAAATATGTGGCTTCTTTTCACAGAGACACTTTCTAGCTTTATAACTGGCTTTTTTCACTTACCATAATGTTTTAAAAGTTCATTCACATTCAGTTTTATGACCGAGTAGTATTCCATTGTGTGGAAGTACCATTTTATTAATCCATTTATCTATGGATGGAAATTTGGGTTGTTTCCACATTTGGGCCATTATAAATAATGCTGCTATGATCATTTTGTCTACAAATATTTGTTTAAACACATGTTTTGAATTCTTTTAGCTTTAAATCTAGGAGTGGAATTCCTGAGTTCGGTGGTGACTGTATGTTGAATGCTTTGAGGAAATGTCAGACTGTTTTCCATAGGGACTGCAAAGTATGATGGCTCTTATTTCTCTGTATCTTCTTCAACACTGGTTGTCTTCTGACTTTTTAATTTTAGACATCCGAGGAGTGGGTGTGAAGCGGTATAGCCCATTGTGATTTAGATTTGCATTTCCCTGAAGACTAATGACAGTTAGGGTTATTGACCATTTGTGTATCTTCCTTGAAGAAATGTAGATTCAGATCCTTTCCCCACTTTGAAACTGGGTTATTTGTCTTTTTATTGTTGAGTTGTAAGAGTTCTTTATCACATACATGATTTGTAAATATCTCTCCCATTCTGTGTTCCCTTTTTGCACTTTCTTGAGGGTGCCCATTGAAGCACAGAGTTTTAAATTTTGATGAAATAGAAATTACCTTGCCCCCCTTTTGTTGCTCATGCTTCTGGTGTCATGCCTTAGAGTACTTTGCCAAATCCAAGGTCGTGAAGATTCATTCCTAGACTTTCTTAAAAGATTTTCATAGTTTTAACTCATATATTTAGGGCTATGCTCTATTTCGAGTTAATTTTCAAATATGTTGTGAGGTAGGGATCCAACTTAATTCTTTTGCATATGGGTATCCAGTTGTCCAAGCACCATTTGTTGAGAGAGGTCATTCTTTCCCCATTGAATGATTTTGACACCCTTGTTGAAAATCAACTGGCCATAGACTATGGGTTTATTTCTGGACTCTCAATTTTATTCCGTTGGTTTATATGTGTAGCCTTATGCCAGTAACACATTGTCTTGATAATTGTAGCTTTGTAGCAGTTTTGAAATCGGGAAGTATGAGTCCTTGTCCTGTGTTCTTTTCCAAGATTGTTTTGGTTATTTGAGGCCTCCTTTAATTCTATGAATTTTAAGATCAACTTGTCAGTTTCTTCAAATAAGGCAGCTGAGATATTGATTGAGATTTTATTAAATTTATAGATCATTTTGAAGAGTATATTCATCTTAACAAAATTAAATTAAATTAAGTCTCCTAATGCTTGAACATCGGGTATTTTCCCACATATTTAGGTCTTTTAAAATTTCTTTTAACAATGTATTTTAGTCTTCAGTTTGCAAGTCCTACACTTCTTTGGTTAAGTTATTTCTAAGTATTTTATTCTTTTTGATGCTATTGTGAATGGAGTTGTTTTCTTAATTTTATTTTCAGATTGTTCATTGCCAAGTGCATAAAAATACAACAAAGGCTGTTTGTGGTGGATGTGATGGCTTCAAGTTTACTTCATGGAATTGGTGTGCTGGCCATGCATGACCTCAGGGCCCACAGTCCCAATGGCATCTATGGCATCTGCATGTAGTGTTCCTACTGAGACGGGCAGGCAATCGGGCTGGAGAGGGAGGTCATGATGACTCATGAAGGGGAAGGGGCATGCTAGCCCCACAGGCAACTTCAGGCACCAAAGAAGACCCTAATTTAGTCCCATCTATCACCAACAAGCAGATAGTGGGCTGCATCTTTGAAGAGGACAAAGATGTTGCCTTCATCTTTTTCTGGCTGGACAAAGGCAAGATCCAGTGATACCCTAGCTTTGGAACCCATTACAAGCTGGTGCCCCACCAGTTGGCCCACTGAGCCTTTACCCTAACTTACTCAAAATGCCCTGTGAAGTTTCTTCCTTACAGTAAAGACTAGCCATCGCATCGGCCCCTTCTCCTCCCTCCTCCCGCAAATACAATAGATTTTTAATTGATTTTATAATTTCCAATCCTGCCAAACTCGTTTACTAGTCCCAGTGGTATTTTTTAGGGTATTCCATATGATTTGGTCAAATAGTTTGTCTGCAACTGATCATGTGATCATGAGATGATCATATGCTTTTTGGTTTTGTGGTCTTTTTTTTTTTTTTTTAAAGATTTTATTTATTTATTTGACAGAGAGAGATCACAAGTGGGCAGAGAGGCAGGCAGAGAGAGTGAGAAGCAGGCTCCCCACCAAGCAGAGAGCCTGATGCGGGGCTCGATCCCAGGACCCTGGGACCACGACCTGAGCTGAAAGCAGAGGCTTTAACCAACTGAGCCACCCAGGCCCCTGGTTTTGTGGTCTATTGATATTATGTACTACATTAATTAATTGATTTTTGGATGTTGAGTTAACCTTGCTTTCCTTGTATAAATCCTGCTTGATTGTGGTGTATAATTTTTTTAAAGATTTTATTTCTTTATCTGACCGAGAGAGAGATCACAAGTAGGCAGAGGGGCAGGCAGAGAGAGAGGGAGAAGCAGGCTCCTTGCTGAGTGGAGAGCCCAATACGGGGCTTAATCCCAGGACCCCAAGATCATGACCTGAGCTGAAGGCAGAGGCTTTAACCCACTGAG
>NC_081575.1:500886-507385 GCF_022355385.1 Mustela nigripes | reverse complement strand
TACTAGTCCTTTATCTGATATGTCGTTTGCAAATATCTTCTCCCATTCTGTCAGTTGTCTTTTGATTTTGTTAACTGTTTCTTTCCTTTGCTGTGCAAAAGCTTTTGATCTTGATGAAATCCCAATAGTTCATTTTTGCCCTTGCTTCCCTTGCCTTTGGCGATGTTCCTAGGAAGATGTTGCTGCGGCTGAGGTCGAAGAGGTATTTTTTAATATTTTTTATTGTGGTGTCCTCATCTGGTTTTAACCTCATAACACGAGTTCAGAAGTGTTCCTTCCTCTTCTGCTATTTGGAAGAATTTGTGAAGAATTGGTTTTAATTCTTTTTAAATGTTTGCTAAACTTCAAGCCAGTTGGGCCTGGGGTTTATTTTGTGGGTAGCATTTTGATTACTAACTCAATCTCTTCACTTGTTATATGTCTACTCAGGTTGTCTCTTTCTTCATCTTTTTAAACTTTAAAGTGTGTATTTTATTTCATCAATTATATTCAAAACTATAATCAATTTTATAATCAGCTACCCAATATATAAGCACTATAAAATTATGAATGAGATGTTTTACATATATTTGTACTAAATCTCAGATATTAGGTGTGTATTCTCAACTTGTACCAGCAGTGTTGCTTGTGGCTTGTGACAGTGCAGCCCCGAATGGCCCCACCACTCAGCTGCATTCTCCCCCTACAATTCCTTTTCAGGACCAGCTGGCTCATGCCCTGGCCATTGTTTCTTGAGCCAGCTTCAGTAGTTTGTATCTTGGTAGGAATTTTTCCATTTCATCTAAGTTATCCAATTTCTTGGGATACACTTGTTTGTAGTATCACTTTATGATCCTTCTAAATTTTGTAAGGTCAGTAGTAATGTCTCCTCTTTCATTTATGATTCTAGTAATTTGAGTCTTCTCTCTCTCTCTTTTTCTTGATCAATCTAGCTAAAGTTTTGTCAATTTCCTTCATCTTTTCAAAGAACTAACTTTTCTTTCATTGATTCTGTTTTAATTTACTTCCATTTCATTGATCTCTGCTATAATTTTTAGTATTTCCTTCCTTCTCCTTGATTTACTTTTAGTTTACTCATCTTTTTTTTTCCAGTTTCTTAAGGTGTAAGGTTAGGTTATAGATATGAGATCTTCTTTTTTTTCTTAACAGAGGCATTTACTGCTATAAATTTCCCTCTGGACACTGCTTTATCTGCATCTCATAACTTTTGGTATCTTGTGTCTTTATTTTCATTTATCTTAAAGTATATTCTGATTTTTATTTTGATTTCTTTTTTATGGCATACCATATGGGTTTATTCTGGACAATACTTCATGTGCACTTGAGCAAAATGTATATTCTGCTTTTGGGTGTATTGTTCTATGTATGTGTCTTAAGTCTACTTGTTTTTACTGTTGTCCAAGTCTTCTATTTTCTTCTTGATCTTCTGTAGAGTGGGCTAGCTATTATTGGCAGTGGGATGTAAAGTCTTCAACTATCATTGTAGAAATATTTCTTGCTTTAATTCATCAGTTTTTGCCCCATGTATTTTGGAGTTTGGTTGTTGGATGCTTGTATATTTGTAATCACTATACTTCATAATGGATTGGCACTTTTATCATTATGAAATATTCCTGTTTATCTCCAGTACCCCTTTATTTTCTTTGGAAGTCTATTTTGTGTGATGCTAACATAGACACTTCAGCTTTTTTGTAGTTGCTGTTTGCATGATATATCTTTTGCCGTATTTTTTTTACTTTCAATCAGTTTGTATTGTGCAATACTAAACATTTCTACTGTATATATAGTTGTATCATTTTTAAAAACCCACTATCACAATCTTTGTTTTTTTATTAGATTTTGTTATTGTAATCAGTGAAATACTTGGATTTGCATATGTCATTTAATTTAATTTTTCCTTTTCTATATATTTTATGGGATTTTTTATTCCTCTATTCCTCATGTCTGCTCATGTCTTCTGCCCATCTTTAAACTGGATTATTTGTTTTTTTGGGTGTTCAGCTTTATAAGTTCTTTATTTTGGATACTAACTTTATCAGAGATGTCATTTGCATTTATCTTTTCCCATTCCAAATCCTGCCTTTTAGTTTTGTTGATTGTTTTATTTGCCATGTAGAAGCTTTTTTATCTTGATATACTCCCAATAGTTCATTTTTGCTTTTGTTTTCCTTGCCTCAGGAAACATATCTAGAAAGAAGTTGCTATGGTTGTTGTCAAAGAGGTTACTGCCTGTGTTCTCTGTTAAGATTTTGATGGATTCCTGCCTCCATTTAGGCCTTTAATCCATTTTAACTTATTTTTATCTACGGTATAAGAAAGTAGTCTAGTTTCATTCTTTTGCATGTTTCTTTTTTTTTTTCCCCTCTGAAGTATTTTTATTTTTTTATTGTGTTATGTTAGTTACCATACAGTACATTATTAGTTTTTGATGTAGTGTTCCACGTTTTATCTTGTGCATGTTTCTATCCAGTTTTCCTAACACCATTTGTTGAAGAGACTGTCTTTTCTCACTGGATACTCTTTCCTGCTCTGTTGAAGATTGACCATATAGTTGGGGGTTCATTTCTGGGTTTTCTATTCTATTCTATTGATCTATGTGGCTACTTTTGTGCTAGTACCATAATGTTTTGATCACTAAAGCTTTGCAATATAACTTAAAGTCCAGAATTGGGATGCCTCCAGCTTTTCTTTTCTTTTTCAAGGTTGATTTGGCTATGTGAGGTCTTTGGAGATTCTGTCAGAATGGCTGAAATTCAAAACACAAGAAGTAAGAAGTGTTGGCAAGAATGTGGAGAAAAAGAAACTCTTGTGCATTGTTGGTGGGAATGCAAAGTGGTATAGCTGCTATGAAAAACATTGTGGAGGTTTCTCAAAAAAAATAAAAACAGAACTACAATATGATCTGGTAATTTGCTACTGGATACTTACCCAAAGAAAATGAACAGTAATTTGAAAGATATATGCACCCTTATGTTTATTGCAACATTTACAACAGCCAAGATATGGAAATGACCTAAGTGTCCATTGATAGAGGAATGGATAAAGAAGATGTGATGTGTGTATATGTATGTGTATGTTTATGTATATATAATGGAAATTACTCAGCCATAATAAAGGATGAGATCTTGCCATTTACAATGACATGGATGGAGCTGCAGAGTATAATCCTAGTGAAATCAGTCAGAGGAAGACAAATACCATATGATTCCACTCATGTGTGAAATTTAAGAAACAAAACAAAGAAAAGAGAGACAAACAAAAACCCAGTCTCAACTACAGAGAACAAACTGCCAGAGGGGAGGTGGGTGGGGGGATGGGTGAAACAGGTGAAGGGAATTAAGAGTACACTTATATTGGCAAGCGCTGTGTAAGATATACAATTTTTAAAAAAGATTTTATTTATTTATTTATTTATTTATTTATTTGACATAGATCACAAGTAGGCAGAGAGGCAGACAGAGAGAGAGGGGGAAGCAGGCTCCCTGCTGAGCAGAGAGCCCAATGTGGGGCTCGATACCAGGACCCTGAGATCATGACCTGAGTGGAAGGCAGAGGCTTTAACCCACTGAGCCACCCGAGCACCCCAATATATACAATTTTTGAATCATTATATTGTAACCTGAAGCTCATATAACACTGTATGTTAGTTATACTGGAATTAAAATAAAAACTAAAGGGTGCCTGGGTGGCTCAGTTGGTAGGGCAACTGCCTTCGGCTCAGCTCATGATCCCTGAGTTCCAGGATCAATTCCCACATCGGGCTCCCAGCTCCTCGGGGAGTCTGCTTCTCCCGCTGACCCTCTCCTTCTCACGCTCTCTCTTTTTCACTTTCTCTCAAATAAATAAATAAAATCTTTAAAAAAATAAAATAAAAACTAAGGAAACAACATTGGTACATCACTAATAACTATACTCCATACTCTATTCAAATTTCACTAATTTTCCTTAATTTCCTTTTCCTTTTCCAGTATCCCCTCTAGGATACCACATTACATTTTGTCATCGTGTTTCCTTAGCCTCCTCTAGTCTGTGACTGTTTCTCTAAGTTTCTTGGTTTTTGATAACATAGAGACCCTTGAGGAGTCCTGGTCAGGGATGTAGTAGATTCCCATTTGGGATTTGTTATAGGGGTCTACTCCTAACTAGTAGAAGCATGTTTTTCATGCTTCTACTAGTTAGGAGTAGACCCCTATAATGTGAATATTTGCTTGCTTAACTTTGTCTAAGTTAAGATCCCTTAACATACCATAGTTTTTAAAATTTCTCTTTTCTTGGGGTACCTGGGTGGCTCAGTCAATAAGCGTGCATTTGCCTTTGGCTCAGGTCATGATCCCAGGGTCCTGGAATCAAACCCTGTGTCAGGCTCCTTGCTCAGCGGGGAGTCTGCTTTTCCCTCTGCCCCTCTTGCTCAAGCTTCCTCTCTCACTCACTCTCTTTCTCTCAAATAAATAATAAAAATAAAATCTTTTAAAAATAAAAAAATAAAATTCTGTTTCGCTTTACTGTTCAGCTTGGGTGTGATTACCCCATCTTCCAGATCACTGAACTGTTCCTCTGCATCTTGTAACGTACTGTTGATTACCTCTAGCGTATTTTTCATTCAGGTTACTGAATTCTTCAACTCTGATTGGGTCTTTCTTATATTTTCTGGTTCTTTGTTGATATTTTCACTGAGGTCATCCACTCTTCTCTCCAGTCCTGTGAGCATCTTTATGACCATTACTTTGAACTCTATTAGGTAGATTTGATACTGCCATTTCATTAAGTTCTTTTCCTCAGGTTTTGTCTTGTTCTTTCATTTGGAGCCTACTCCTTTGTCTCCTCATTTTGCCTGACTTTCTGTGTTTATTTCTATGAATTGGTCAGAACAATGACATTTCCTAAATTTGAAGGAAAGGTTTTATGTATGGCCATCCCCTGTGTAAGCTGTGTGTGCCTGGTGAATCTGGATGGCTATCTGGAGCTTTGGCTGGCATGGGCTGGGGATACTGGGGTTGCTGTGGTGGGATGGCCAGAGCTGAAGTGGGTACAAGCTAGGGTGTCTCAGGGTGCTTAGCATAAGGGGCACTCTGATGGGCATGAGATGGGTGTTCCCTGGGTGCTCTGTGCAGGGAATTTCAAGTGTGTGGTTAGAGTGGAAAGTGAGCTGGAATGCCCCAGAATGCTGTGTACCAGGAGTGCCCTTAGCAAGTCATCTGGAGCCAAAGTGCTGTGGGCCTGGAGTGTTCCAGGGTGCTTTGTGTCTGTGTTGCCTTGGTGAAATGGCTAGGCCTGTGAGTGAGTAGTGACCCAGGGTGTTCTGGTGTGTGCTGTGCTGGAGTTGCTTTTGTGGATGGTTGGGGCTGGTGTGGGCTAGGGTCTGGGGCTCACTGAGGCAGCAGGCCAGTTAGGGTGCCCAGTCTGTGCACTGGCCTGTGCTTTAAAGGTGGAAGGGAATGTAAACTGTGGAGCTGACCAACACCTCTAACTCAGAGGAAGTTCCAACAGCTCCCTCACCATTTGCTGGTTCCTTTATAGTCTAGTTGCCCTTTTAAACCATGGCTTTTAAAAAATTTTTCCCACAGTGGAGAAATCTGCTCCTGGTCCCTCAATACTATCTCTCCCTGCTGCAGTTCACAGTCTCAGGGCAGGGGGCAGTTTCCCTTTGTTACTGTGTCTCCATCTCTTGCTGTTCTCTGTGTGGTCTCTATCTTTCGTTCTGCTGAAGCTATTCGGTCAGCTGTCAGTTTTTCATGAGGAGTTGCTCATGAGGAGTTTCATGAGGAGTTGCTCATTTTATAATGCACCATTTGGTGTGTTCTGCAGAAGAGGTGAACTCAAGATGTTCTTATGTCATCATTTGGGACCAGAAGCTGTAGTTAAGCTTCTTTGAAACTTTTAATTTTCATATAATTATACTTTTACCCATAACACAGCTTCCCCCAACAGTAATGTTTGCATAACTATTGTACTTATACATCTTTAAAATTGTTTATGGGCACAATGATACAGAATTTTTCAAGTTCTGGTTTGTTTAAAATTTTTTTCTTTTTCTGTAAACTCGATATTTGAAACTAGCTTCATTGGATATGAAATGTTTGGTTCTCACTTTTTTCTTTGAATTTCTTGAAAATGCTGCTGCATTGCCTTGCCTTATATGTTGCTTTTGGAAAGCCTGCTTCAGATTAATTGATTTGCCTTCATGAATTGTTTAATTGTTTTGCTTAGAGGTTTTGAGGATATATTTTACCTTTCATGTCTAATAATTTTACTAGGATATGTCTTGGAGTTAATTTTACTAGGATATGTCTTGGATATGTCTGGAGGTTTCCCAGAAACCTAGTGGGACTTTTCAATGTGTAGACTAAAGTTTTTCACTTTGGAAATTTTTCTTGGATTATAGGTTATTTTTCTGCCTTTTTCAATGCACCTTATTAAATGTTCTTGAGTCTATTTTCCCTTCACGAGCTTGTAATTTATCTTCACTTCTGAGATAATTTCTTCCATTTATTTTTTGGTT
>NC_081575.1:487888-500386 GCF_022355385.1 Mustela nigripes | reverse complement strand
CCAACTTTTGTATCATCATGGATGGAACTGGAAGAGATTATGCAGAGTGAAATAAGTCAAGCAGAGTGAGTCAATTATCATAGGGTTTCACTTACTTGTGGAGCATAAGGAATATCATGGAGGACAAGGGGAGATAGAGAGGAGAAGTGAGTTGGGGGAAATCGGAGGAAGAGACAAATCATGAGAGACTGTGGACTCTGAGGAACAATCTGAGGGCTTGGAGGGGCAGGGGGTAGGAGATTAGGTGAGCCTGGTGGTGGGATTAAGGAGGGCACATATTACATGGATCACTGGGTGTTACAGGTAAACAATAAATCTTGGAACACTGCATCAAAACTGATCTACTGTATGGTGACTAACTAAACAAAATTTTAAAAATTAGGTAATTAATTTAATTGTACTCAACATTCAAACTCTGTTTTTAATAGCTCAAATTCTGGAATTTAGGGGGTCATCCATTCAGGTATTTGAGCAGAGTTTATTTAAACATAGAGTTTGGTGCTCTCCTTCTCTGATTCCTTTACAGGATTTTCTCTTCACTTTTTGGTGGCTGTGGTTGCACCAAACCTATCCTCTGGTTTTTCAGGCCAGAAAAACTGAGCATTCTTTTGGGGTTTCAGCTGCCCAATATAGTGCAGGTTGTGGCATGCCCTCAGGCTAGATGTCATGAAAATAGGAAACTTACCCAGTACAGTTCCTTCCTTCTAAGTGTCAACTCAACTCCAGAGTCTACTTCTACAGTAGCTTCAGGTAGATATTTTTTGTAATTAATCCAGAGTTTTTAATTGTCACCTGTGAAAGGAAGGGGCTGATCCAATAGGAGTTTACTAGTTTACTTAGCCATTACCAGAAGCAGAACACAGTGCTCAGTATTATTTAACAAAATAAAAATATAGCATGCTTTGTATATAAGTAAGCTTTTTCTATAAATGGGATATTGTAACAGATACAATGACTATTCAAATTTTAAAATTTATTAAACTTTAGAACAAAGGATAATTATATGGTTTCACTTATTTGTGGAGCATAACAAATAGCATGGAGGACATGGGGAGTTAGAGAGGAGAAGGGAGTTGGGGGAAATTGGAAGGGGAGGTGAACCATGAGAGACTATGGACTCTGAAAAACAATCTGAGGGTTTTGAAGGGGCAGGGGGTGGGAGATTGGGGTGCCAGGTGGTGGGTATTATAGAGGGCACGGATTGCATGGAGCACTGGGTGTAATGCAAAAATAATGAATACTGTTATGCTGAAAATAAATAAAAAATAAATTTTAAAAAAAAGCTTAGTCTAACCCTTTCCTCCAAGTCTGAATATAGCTAAGACTTTTATGGACTTGTTTTTATAGTTTGAGAGAGCTAAATAGTGTTTATTTTAGCTAACATTATAGACCTTCTGTGTGTCAGGCACAGTGTTAATGCTGTGTTATATAATCCTGATAACTACATAAGATTGTTGTTGTTATTCTCAGTTTTCAGATGAGGAAACTGAGGATCAAAGAGAACAAATAACTTCTTTAAGTCACACATTTGAACTGGGATTGTAACAGTGATCTATCTGACTACAGTGCCCATCATCTTTCACTTATACCACAGTACTGAAATCCATCAAATGCATTTTCCATTCAATCACTGAGCTCTCTTTATTTGCAAGATATTTGTCAAGTCATAATAGGAATAGCTTCATTAACCCTTCCTAGCTTATTTTATCAAAAAAGTATCAGCTTTATTTGCTGTCCTGTACTTCCAGGACTTTCTTACATCATATCAAAGAAGAAAAAAAATTTAAATTGCACAATAATATAATAATGTCATCTTGTGCAAAAATCCAGAAATCATTTTATTCTAATCAGAAAAGCATCACAAATCCATTTTACTAATCTATAATAAACTTTTTCTGCTGCTTTCTGCTATTGTAATGCCTTAGAAAACAACATCATCTAATAAAGTGGATACCATATCCCATGTGACCATGGACAAATCACAATCCCTTATTGTTTTATGTTTATTATCTATAAAGTAAGATAATAATTGATAGCTGTGTAATACTTACCTCATAGGATAATCAGATTTCAAAACCACTCTGCTGCTTATAAACTGTGTGGCAGGTTTAATCTCTGTTTCACTTGCCTTACATGTAAAAGGAGGCTAAATGACTTTCCCTTCTAGATTGATGAAAGGAATAAGGATTAAGTAAAATAGCTTTGTGTAAATGCGAGTAACATACCATTGAGGTTTTCTAGAAGTGACAATGTCAAGACCCTGGTAAATATGCTTCCTAACCCCATTTCCCTATCATGTCTCCTTGAAGCCTGGGATAATGGACTGTTATATGCATGCTTTGATTTTATTCTTAAAATAGCTCTGTGAGATAAGGTAAACAGATATTATGCACATTTTACATAAGAGAAAACTAAGAACATTGGCAGTAATTGTGTCATGTACTATCTAACAGTAATGAATACTATCTGATGTCCAAAAAGGATACCATTAAATATTTATTTCTCTTTAAAAGAATACCTTTGGCAGTATCTATTAAAGCAGAGCATACACATACCTTATGACCCAGAAATTCCATCCTTAAGTTTATATTATAAATGACTATATATGTTCACCAAAAGACAAGTAATAGTATGTCCCTAGCAGCACTATTTATTTTTTCCAGTTTGATTGACATATAATTGACCTAAAACATTGTATTAGATTAAGTTGTACTACATAATGCTTTTGTATATGTATATATTGTGAAATGATTACCACAGTAAGTTTAGTTAATATCCATCACCACAGTTATAATTTTTTATTTTTTATCATGACAACTTTTACAATCTACTCTTATCAACTTTCATATATGCAATGTAGTATTATTAACTATATTCACAATGCTGTACATTATATCCCCAGAACTTACTTATTTTATAACTGGAAGTTTGTGCCTCTTGACCATCACCTATTTCTTACATGCCCCCATCCCCACCTCTGGGAACCACCAATCTGTTCTGTTTTAATGAGTTCAGGTTTGGGGGTTTTTTTAGTTTGTTTGTTTGTTTAGATCCCACATATAAGTGGAATCATACAGTACTGTCTTTCTCTGTCTGACTTATTTCACTTACCATAGTGCCCTCAAGGTCCATCCATGTTGCCACAAATTGCAAGCTTTTCTTTCTTTTTATGGCTGAATAGTGTTCCATTTTCTTTATCCATTCATCCATTGATGGATAAATAGGTTTTTATGTCTTGGCTCATCATAAATAATGTGGCAGTGAATACATGTATCTCTGAGATAGTGATTTCATTTCCTTCAGACATAGGGTCAGAAGTGGAATTTCTGGATCATATGGTAGTTTTAGTTTTTAAGAATATTATTTTGAGAGGCACCTGGGTGGCTCAATGGGTTAAGCCTCTGCCTTCGGCTCAGGTCATGATCTCAGGGTCCTGGGATTGAGCCCCACATCAGGTTCCCTGCTCAGTAGGGAGCCTGCTTCCCCCACTCTCTCTGCCTGCCTTTCTGCCTACTTATGATCTCTCTCTCTCTCTCTGTCAAATAAATAAATAAATAAAATCTTAAAAAATAAAGAATTTTATTTTGAGGGAAGGAGAGAGAGAGAAAGAGATAACATGCATGCACTTACAAGTGGCAGGGACAAGAAGCAGGGCAAGAGAGAAAGAGAATCGCAAGCAGGCTCCATGATCAACATAGAGCCTCTCACTGGGCTCAGTCTCATGACTCTGAGTCATGGCCTGAGTCAAAATCAAGAGTTGGTGGCTTAACTGACTGAGCCACCCAGGCACCCTGGTAGTTTTATTTTTTTAATTTTTTTGAGGAACTTTCATACTGCTTTTCATAATAGCTGGGCAAATTTACATTCCCACCAATAGTGAACAAGGATTCCCTTTTCTTCATATCTTCATAACACTTGTTATCTCTCATCTTTTTTTTTTTTAAGATTTTTATTTATTTGACAGACAGAGATCACAAGTAGGCAGAGAGAGGGAGAGGGAAGCAGGCTCCCCGCAGAGCAGAGAGCCTGATGCGGGGCTTGATCCCAGGACCCTGGGATCATGACCTGAGCCGAAGGCAGAGGCTTTAACCCACTGAGCCACCCAGGTGCCCCTGTTATCTCTCATCTTGTTGATGACAGCTATTCTAGCAGGTGTGAGGTGATATTTCATTGTGGTTTTAATTTGCATTTCCCTGATGTTTAGTGATGCTAAGTACCTATTCATGTTGGCTATTTATATGTCTTCTTTGGAAAAATGTTTATTCAGTTCCTCTGCCCATTTTTTGTCAGACTCTTTGTGTTTTTTGCTATTGAGTTGTATAAGTTCTGTATATATTTCAAATATTACCTCCGTATCAGTTATATGACCTTTTTTTATTTAGATTCAATTAGCTAACATATAGTACATCACTGGTTTCAGATATAGAGTTCAATAATTCATCAGTTGCATATAACACCCAGTGTTCATCACATCCCGTGCCCTCCTTAATGCCCATCACCAAATTACCCCATCTCCCCCACATCCCCTCAAACAACACTGTTTGTTTCCTGGAATTAAGAGTCTCTCATGGTTTTTCTCCCTCTCTGATTTCTTTACATTATGTTTTTTCTTCCCCTCCCCTATGATCCTCTGCACTGTTTCTTATAGTACACATATGAGTGTAACCATATGATGATTGTCCTTCTCTAACTGACTCATTTCACTCAGCATAATATGCTCCAGTTCCAACCATGTTGATGGCCCCTCCACCAGAAGACAGACTGGAAGGAAAGGTGAATGATAAGCTTATTTCCAATAGGGCTGTAAAACTCCAGCACCAGGAGAAAATAATATAGGGAGCTCCAGGTGTTCCCTCACGACTTGCTTACACTTCAAGATAAATTTTTTTGTTTCTTTTTTAGTTTCTTATTCTTTCTTTTTTTTTAACCTGCTCCCATTTCAAGTAGATTAGTATTTCCCAACCTATGTTTTGAAGTTTCTTAACTTTTATTCTTTTTCACATGTATGTTTTATAGATTTATGTCCCATACTAACCCATTTTCTACTCAATTCAGTTTTATCTTGATATATACATAAGTTCTGATTTCTTTGCAATTTTGGGATTTGTGTCTTCTAACACAGAGACCAAAAATCAAGCAGGAACAGACAGATTATCCTGCTGTGTCCACCCTGAGAGATTATACTTTCTCCTCCCACCCCTCTCCCTTTTTTCTCTCTTCTCTTTTTTCTTTCTTTTTTATTGTTTTGGATCATCTTGGCTTTGATGGCATATATGTGGTAGATTTCGACCACTTTAGATTTTTTTCTCCCATTCTTTAAGTTGCCTTTTCATTTTATTGGTTTTGTTATGCAGAAGCTTTTTAGTTTGATATAGTCCTGCTTGTTTTTTTCTTTTGTTGTCTTCCCTTTACTCGTCAAATTCAAAAAAGATCATTGTGAGGGTGTGTACCCGCTATGTTTTCTTCTAGAAGTTTTATAGTGTCAGACTTACATTCAAGTTTTTAATCAGTTACATACAAAGAAAACCCCATATGTTAATAAAAAATGAAAATAAAATAAAATTTTAAAAAGACATAAGGTGACAGAGTGGATAAAAACACAAGATCTATCTATATGCTGCCTACAGGAGACTCGTTTTACACCTAAGGACATGTACAGATTGAAAGTGAGGGCATGGAGAAATATTTATCGTGCAGGTGGATGTCAAAAGAATGCCAGAGTAACAAAACTTATATTGGACAAAATAGATTTTAAAACAAAGACTATGACAAGACACGAAGAAGGTCCCTATATAATAATAAAGGGGACAATGCAACATGAAGACATAATAATAGTAACTATACATGCACCCATTATGGGAGCACCTATATATATATAATACTTAATAACAAATATAAGGGAACTAATCAATAGTAATACAATAATAGGAAGGACACTTAACACCCCATGTATATTAATGGACAGATCATGCAATCTGAAAATCAACAAGAAAACAATGGCTTTGAATGAGCCACTGGAACAGATTAACATAAATATATCCAGAACATTCCATCCTAAAAGGGCAGAATACACATTCTTTTCAAGTACACATGGAACATTCTTCAGAATAGATCATGCATAAGGCCACAAAGCTAGTTTCCACAAATTCATAAATATCAAAGTCACATCATGCATCTTTTCTGGCCACAATGCTATGAAACTAGAAATCAACTACAAGAAAGATTCTGGAAAGTGCATAAATACATGTAGGTTAAATAACATGCTACTAAACAATAAATGGATCAACCAAGGAATCAAAGAAGAAATCCAAAAGTACATGGAAACAAATTAAAATGAAAACACAACACTCCAGAACCTTTGGGATGCAAGAGGAAAGTTTATAGCACTACAGGCCTACCCACAGAAGTAAGAAAAATCTCAATTAAACACTAAAGGAGATAGAAAAAAGACAAGATAAGTGCAAAACTAGCATAAGGAAGTAAATAATAAAGATTAGGGCAGAAATAAATGGTATAGAAACTAAAAAAATAATAGATCAATGAAACTGGGAGCTGGTTCTTTGAAAAGATCAACACAATTCATAAAACTCTAGGCACAGTCATCAAAAAGAAAAGAGAAAGGACTCAAGTAACTTCAATTACAAATGAAAGAGGAGAAATAGCAACATCACAGAAATACAAATAATTGTAAGAGAACATTATGAAAAACTTTATACCAATAAATTGGACAACCTAGAAAAAATTGGATAAATTCCTAGAAACAAATAGCCTACCAAAGCTGACGTAGGAAGAAGTAGAAAATTTGAATAGACTGATTACCAGCAAGGATATTGAATCAGTAATCAAAAAAACTCCCAATGAACAAAAGTTGAGGACCAGACAGTTTCACAGGCAAATTCTACCAAACATTTAAAGAAGAGTTAATACCTATTCTAGTTGAACTATTCCCAAAAAATAGACCAAGTAAAACTTCCAAATTTCATTCTATGAGGCCAGCATTCCTGTGATACCAAAACCAGATAAAGACACTACTAAAAAACAGAACTACAGGTGAATATCCCTGCTGAACATAGATGCAAAAATCCTCGACAAAATACTAGCAAACATAATCCAGCAATACATTCAAAAAATCGCTCACCACAGTCAAGTGGGATTTAGTCCTGAGATGCAAGGGTGGTTCCATATTCACAAATCAAAGTGATACATCATATCAATGAAAAAAAGGATTAAAACCATATGATCATTTCAATAGACACAGGAAAAGCATTTGACAAATTACAATATCCATTCATGATAAAACCCTCAACAAAATGGATTTAGAGGGAATATTACCTCAACATAATAAAGGTCACATATGAAAAACACACAATGAACATCATACTCAATGGGGAAAAACAAAGCTTTTCTCTTAAGGTCAGGAACAAGAAAGGGATGCCTACTCTCACCACTTTTAGTCAGCATAATACTGGAAGTCCTAGCCACAGCAATTAAACAACAAAAGGAAGTTAAAGGCATCCAAATTGGTAAGGAAAAAGCTGAACTTTCACTCTTTGCAGATGACAGAATACTCCATATTAGAAAACCCAAAAGACTCCACCAAAAAAAAAAAAAAAAAAAAAAACCTGCTAGTACTGATAAAGGAATTCAGTAAACTCACTGGATACAAAATGAATGTACAGAAATCTGTTGCATTCCTATACACTAGTAATGGAGCAGCAGAAAGAGAAATTAAGAGAACAATCCCATTTACAAGTGCACCAAAAATAATAAGATACCTAGTAATAAACTTAGTCAAGAGGTGAAAGACCTGTATTCTGAAAACTATAAAGCATTGAGAAATTGAGGACAGCATAAAGAAATGGAAAGACATTCCATGTTCATGGATTAGAACAGTTACTGTTAAAATGAATATACTACCCAAAGCAATCTGCACATTTAATACAATCCCTTTCAAAATACTAACAGCATTTCTCACAGAGCTAGTACAAACCAATCCCAAAATTTGTATAGAACTACAAAAGACCCCCCAAAATACAGCATTTTAAAGGAAAAGAAAAGCTAGAGGCATCACAATTCCAGACTTAAGTTATATTACAAAGTTCTAGTGATCAAAACAGTATGGTACTGGCACACAATAGACACTAGATCATACTAGTGATCACTACAACATAATAGAAAACCATGAGATAAACCCTAAATTATATAGTCACTTAATCTTTGACAAGACAGAAAAGAATACCCAATGGGAAGAAGACAATCTCTTCAACAAATCGTGCTGGGAAAACTGGACAGCAAAATGCAAGATGCAAAAAAAAAAAAAAGAAAAGAAAAGAAAGAAAAAGAAAAAGAAAGAAAGAAAGAAAAAGAAACTCAGCCACTTTCTTTCACTGTACACAAAAATAAATTCAAAATGGATTAAAGACTTAAATGTGAGACCTGAAACCATAAAATCCTAGAAGAGAGCACAGGCAGTAATGTCTATGACACTGGCCATAGCAAAATCTTTCTAGGTATGTCTCCTGAAGCAAGGCAATTAAAAGCAAAAATAAACTATTGGGAATACATCAAAATAAAAAGCTTCTGCACGTCAAAGGAAACAATCAATAAAACTAAAGGCAACCTACAAAATGGGAGAAGATATTGCAAATGACATATGCAGTAAGGTTTAGTATCCAAAATATATAAAGAACTTATATAAATCAACACCCAAAAAAACAAATAATCCAATTTTTAAATGGACAGGAGAAATGCGCAAACATTTTTCCAAAGACATACAGATGGCCAACAGACACATAAAAAGATGCTCAACATCACTCATCATCAGAGAAATGCAAATCAAAACTACAGTGAAGTATCACACCTCACACAAGTCAGAATGGCTAAAATCAAAAACACTGGAAACAAGTGTTAGTGAGGATTTGGAGAAAAAAGATTGCTCTTGCACCATTGGTGGGAATGCAAACTGCTACAGCCACTGTGGAAAAAATAGAAATACCCTACAATTCAGCAGCTATATTACTAGGTATTTACTCCCACCCCCCAAAAAAACTAATAATTCAGAGGGATGCTTACATCCCAGTGTTTATTGCAACATTATTCACAATAGCCAAATTATGGAAGCAACCCAAGTATCCATTGATAGATGAATGGATAAAGAAGATGTGGTATACACACACACACACACACACACACACACACACACACACACACAAAATGGAAATATGATTCAGCCACAAAAAGAATGAAATCTTGCCTTTTACAACAATGTGGACAGAACTAGAGAATATAATGCTAAGCAAAGTCAGTCAGTCAGAGAAAGGCAAATACCATATGATTTCACTCATATGTGGAATTTAAGAAACAAAGCAAACAAGCAAAGGAAAGAGAGACAAACCAAGAAAAAAAGACTCAACTATAGAGGACAAACTGTTGGTTACTAGAGTGGATGTCAGTGGCAGGATTAATGAAGTAGGGGATGGGGATTAAGGAGTGCACTTGTCAAGATGAGCACTGGATAATGTATGGAATTGTTGAATCACTGTATTGTACACCTGAAACTAATATAACACTGTATGTTAACTATATTAGAATTAGAAAATAAATGAATGAATGACACTCCCAATAAACAACGTCCAGGACCAGACAGCTTCACTGGTTAATTCTACCAAACTTTCAAAGAAGATTTTCATATTTATCCTCAAACTCCTCTAAGAAATTGAAGAAGGAATGTTCCCAAACTCATTTTATGAGGCCAACATTACCCTGACACAAAGAATAAACAAAGACATCAGAAAAAGGAAAGGAAGGAAGGAAGGAAGGAAGTTAATTAGTTAGTTAGTTATAGGTCAGTATCCCTATGAACATAGATCCAAAAATGCTCAACAAAATATTAGCAAATTAAATTCAACAGTATTTTAATAGAATCAAGTGGAATTTATCCCAGTGTTCCAAGGATGGTTCAATATCTGCAAGTCAATCAGCTATGGGTGTGTGGCAAGATTTAATATATGGAAACCCCTAAAGACCACCAAAAAAACTGTTAGAACTCATAAACAAATTCAAGGTGCATGGTTCAAGAGTAATATAAAAAATTTGGTTGCATTTATATACACTAACAATGAACTATAAGGAAGAGAAATTAAGAAAACCCCATTTAAAATTGTATCAAAACCAATAAAATTCTTAGAAGTAAATTTAACCAAGAAAGTAAAAGATTTATACACTGAAAACTATAAAAATTGATAAGAGAAATAGAAGAAAGCACTAATAATGGAAATATATTCCATTTTCATGGATTGGAAGAATGAATAGTTTAAATTTCCATATTAGCCATAGCAATATACAGACTCAGTGTAATCCCTATCAAAATTCCAATGATGTTTTTCACAGAAAACAATCTAAAGAAACAATCCTAAAATTTGTAATGAACTCCAAAAGACCCAAATAACCAAAGCAATCTTAAGAAGAACAGATCTAGGAAGGAGAAGAAAATGGTGGCAGACTAGGAGGACCCTAACCTTGTCTCATCCCACAAACACAACTATATAACTATCAAATCATCCTAAATCCCCATGAATTGACCTGAAGATTGACAGAACAAACTACACAACCAAAGGGAGAGCAGAGGCCACATTGAAGAAGGTAAGAAGTGTGGAGATGTGGTTTAGAGAAGAAATGGATTACTGGTGCTGTGGAGAAGAGCTGTGGTCATGGAGAAAGGTGAGAGAGAGGAGCACATGGGAAGGCACAAGGAGAATGTTTCCCCAAAGCCATTGGCTTGGAAAATAAAAGGGGCTTAATTTCATGATTCTTGCAACCAGCAAGGCTTAAAGACTAGAGTTTTAAAGTTCAGCAAGCCTGACTACAGTAGAGCCCAGAGGGCACAGCCCTGCTCCTAAAGAAAAGGCAGATAGCATGGAAACAGCAATTTGAAGAGTGCCTGGGACACACAGGTGGGGGGAAGATTATTTGCTCTTCTCAGAACCCATCCCTGATAGGCAGCATTTGGGGAGATGCCTCTCTCGGAACAAAAGAGCTGGCTGGCACCATTGCCCAACCCCATCACTCAGCATAAACACAGAGTCACCAGTGGGAAACAGTGCAGTGCTGACACAGGCTACTAAGTTGAATATACCAAGCCCCATGCCCCCGCACTCTGGCAGGACTGCCCTTCTCAATCAAGCTTGTTTCAGACTCAGCATGCCAGACCCCTCCTCCAAAAGACCAGCTCAAAGCACTGCCCACACCACATTTCCCAACTCCAGAGCAGACAGTTAATATTCACTAAATTCAGGCCAGGGACTAAATACTGCCCACTGCAGGCCAGGAGAGCCTTTGTACATGACTGACTTAAAAGATAGAGCAGCCAAAACACAACAGCAGAGCACATACTACACACACCAGAGACAATCCTTGAAGCTCCACGGCCTGGGGAGTACATGACCTCTTCTTCATAAGGCCATTACTTTCAAGAGCAGGAGAAATAACTGGCTTTTCTAAAACAGAGAAGAAGGCAGAGACATAGACAAAGTGCCAAGTTGGAGGAATTTATCCCAAATGAAAGGACAAGATAAGGCCACAGCCAGAGACATAAGTAAAACAGATATAAGTAACATATCTGATGATGGAGAATTAAGGAAGAGTCATAAGGATACTCACTAGGCTTGAGAAAAGACTAGAACATTTCACTGATACCCTTACCACAGAGATAAAAGAATTTTTATAAAATCAATCAGAGATGAAGAATGCAATAAAAGAGACTGGAAACAGGCTTGATGCAATGAACAGCAGGCTGAAAGAAGGAGAGGAATGAATTAGTGACCTAGAAGAAAAAACAATGGAAAATAATGAAGCTGAAGAAAAGAAAGAATGAAGAATAAGGCTACACAAGAATAAACTTAGAGAACTCAGTGACCCCATCAAACATAATAACATTCATATTTATAGGAGTCCCAGAAGAAGAGAAAGAAAAGGGGGGATAATTTTTATCTCAAAAATAATAGCTGAAAACTTCCCTTCCTTTTCTGGGGAAGGAAAAAGATATCCAGATCCAGGGGCTACAGAGAACTCTCATTAAAATCAACAAGAGCAGACCAACACCAAGGCATATTGTAGTTAAATTTGGCAAATTTAGTGATAAAGAAAAAAATTTTTAAAGCAGCAACACTAAAGTCCTTAATTTACAAGGGAAGACCCATAAGTTTAGCTGTAGACCTCTCCGGAAACTAGGCAAGCCAGAAAGGAGTAGCATGATATATCCAACATGCTGATTGGGAAAAATCTGCAACCAAGAATATTCTCTAGCAAGGCTATCATTTAGAATAGGAGAGAGAGTTTCTCAGACAAACAAAAACTAAAGGAGTTAGTGACTCTATAAACCAGCCCTGCTGATAGTTCATTGTTAGTGTATATAAATTATAGGGGACTCCGAGTGGAATGAAGAGACCAAAAATGACAAAGACAAGAAAGGATCAGAGAAATTCTCCAGAAACAATGACA
>NC_081575.1:407051-422888 GCF_022355385.1 Mustela nigripes | reverse complement strand
AGCACGAAGGACAAGGGGAGATGGAGAGGAGAAGGGAGTTGGGGGAAATTGGAAGGGGAGGTGAAAATATCACTTTTACAGAGAAAATGAAAGTTTGTCTTTAACAAATACTTCACGAAATAAGGAAATAAAATCTGCAATAAGCATATGGAAAATGCCTTTCAGGAAGGAAATTTGGCAGGATCTATTGAAATGAAAAATGCACTTGTTCTTTTTTACACATTCTCATTTTGAATATTAATTCCAAAGATATAATGTCAGAAGTGCAACAAATTATATGTCCAGATGTATTTGCTGCTGAAGTGTTCAGCGTAGCAAAAATTTTGGAATATCTGAAATGCCCATCAATAGGAAATGGTTATATAAATTCTGGTACCATATAAAATTAGCTATTATTATTATGTACTCATTAAACTCGTCACTTTAAATACAATAAACTTATTTGATTCATTATATCTGTCTGCCCATAGGTGGTAGGATCCATGAGATTAAGGGCTTCCAATTTCATCTCTAGCAACTGGCTCATTTCCCGGTAGGCACTCAATACATACTTGAGCAAATGAATGAATGAGGCCTTCCTTTATCTTAACAGGCTGGAAGTGATGGGGAGAGTATTGGAAACTGTCCCTTTTGCCAACGCCTTTTTATGATCCTCTGGCTTAAAGGAGTTAAATTCAATGTGACTACTGTTGACATGACCAGGTAAGAGAAATCAGGACATGTTTCATTCTGGAGATTGAAATCAGTAGACACCAATATAATGTTTGTGTTTGCGTATGTGTACTTTATCTAGAGGCCTAACTCTGCTTATTTTCAATAATCACAGAAAGCCTGAAGAGCTGAAGGACTTAGCCCCAGGTACCAATCCTCCCTTTCTGGTGTATAACAAGGAGTTGAAAACAGACTTCATTAAAATTGAGGAGTTTCTAGAGCAGACACTGGCTCCTCCAAGGTACAGCACTTCACATGATATTACTGTTTTTGAGAAAATCTATTTTATTGCCCTCTATTATAGATTGAGGATTCTTACTTCTAGATATCTAACTCTTTTTCACTGTTGGACTTCTCTTTTGCTGTTTTTCTAGAAATGTTTACTAAGATCCCCATGATTACTCTACACATGATAATAAAAATTTTTACAGTATTACTTATTTAATATATGTAAAGTTGTTAAAACCTTATTAGATGTAGGTAATATATTAGGAAAGGGCAAAGGATAGATTTGGAAACCTGGGAAAGGCAGGGAATTTCAGCCATAATGAAGCTTGGGGACATTTATACTGATAGAAATTAGACTTGTTTTATTGTAGAGCCCTCACAAGATCTTCAAATTTGAAATAGCCTTTGATTCAGTCTGATTTCTAAGCTCTATAGGTTGGGAAGTATAATGTCTATCATTTATAAACTTCCCCCTTGAACTTCAAATACATAAAAATGTTAGATGTAGGGGTGCCTGGATGGCTCAGTCATTAAGTGTCTGCCTTCAGCTCAGGTCATGATCCCAGGGTCCTGGAATCTAGCTCTGTATCAGGCTCCCTGCTTGGTGGGAAGCCTGCTTCTCCCTCTCCCACTCCCCCTGTTTGTGTTCCCTCTCCTGCTGTCTCTGTCTGTCAAATAAATAAATAAATCTTTTTAAAAAGTTAGATGTAAAATATCAAAGTATTTTTTAAAGATTTTATTTATTTTGGAGAGAGAGAGAGAGAGCAAGCAAGCAGGGGGAGAGCCAGAGGGACAGGAAAGGGAATCCCAAGCAGACTCCCTGCTGAGCAGGAAGCCCCACCAAGGGCTGGATCTGCCAACCCTGAAATCATGATGTGAGCTGAAACCAAGAGTTGGATGTTTAACTAACTGAGACACCCAGGCACCCCTAGAGTATTTTTTATATTCTTTATGTTGTGCCTTTTGTTCATTCCATAACTGGAAGCCTGTATCTCCCACTCCCCTTCACTCATTTTGCCCATCCCCCCACTTTGGCAAACAGCAGTTTTTACTTTGTATTTATAGGTATGTTTCTGGAGACATCACAATTTCAGACTTCAAGTTACATTACAAACCTGTAGAGATCAAGACAGTATGGTACAGACACAAAATGATGGGTATTGAGGAAGGTTAATGTTGTGATGAGCACTGAGTGTTCTATATAAGTGATGAATCACTAAATTCTACTCCTGAAACCAATGTTAAACTATATGTCAGCTAACTATAATGTAAATAAAAACCTTTAAAAAAGGAAATTTGAAAATTCAGAAAAGAAAAAATACACATAGATCAATGGAACTGAAGAGAGAGCCCAGAAATGAACCCACAACTCTATGGTCAGCTAATCTTTGACAATGCAGGAAAGAATACCCAGTGGGAAAAAAAGAGTCTCTTCAGCAAATGGTGTTGGGAAAACTGGACAGCCACATGCAAAAGAATAAAACTGGACCACTTTCTTATACCATTCACAAAAATAAACTAAAAATGAGTGAAAAGCCTAAAAAAATACAAAGACAAGTTTTTTCCACTGACTCCTTGACACACTCAATATATCATGGTGGAGCAGGAATGGGATAACTGGAATAAAAACTACCATTTTTTTAAAGGATAACAATAAAAGGGACACAATAATCACCTGTTTGTAACAGTTACCATTGTTAGGGAAACAAATGAAAGACTGTTTCTAAGTTTTGGCATTACAAATAATGTTAAAATATACTTTTTTTCTTTTTTTATTATACTTTTTAAAAAATTTATTTTACAGACAGAGATCACAAGTAGGCAGAGAGGCAGGCAGAGAGAGAGAGGGAAGCAAGCTCCCTGCTGACCAGAGAGCCTGATGTGGGGCTTGATGCAGGGCTCGATCCCAGGACCCTGGGATCATGACCTGAGCCAAAGGCAGAGACCTTAACCCACTAAGCCACCCAGGCTCCCAATATACTTTCTTTTTACAAAGCCCCCCAGAGTGGTTATTTTGTCTGCCATATTGCTAGATATGGAAGCCCTTTCATATAAACTTTATCTAAATTTTTTAAAGATTTTATTTATTTATTTGACAGACAGAGATCACAAATAGGCAGAGAGGCAGGCAGAGAGAGAAAGAGAGGAGGAAGCAGGCCCCCCACTGAACAGAGAGCCCGATGCGGGACTCGATCCCAGGACACTGGGATCATGAACTGAGCCGAAGGCAGAGGCTTTAATCCACTGAGCAACCCAGGCGCCCCAAACTTTATCTAAATTTTTAAAACCTGTTAGATACCTACATCAATCAAAATGGTGGAGTAAGGAACTCCAAAACTCCATCTCTCCATAAAAATAATGAATAGCTTGGGGGAAAATATCAGAATCAACTTTTTCAGAACTCTGGAATATAACCCAAAATTTACCAGAGCCAAGGGAATATTAATGCAGAAAAGAAGCTTAATTTTAGTAAAAGAGCCTTATGGGATTTTAGGTTATCTTACCATCTTCTACTCCTCAGTCTTTAACAGCCTTAAAGATAGCAGTCCACATTGTAGGTGCAGGTTTCTGGTAGCAGAGGACATGATATGGGATTTATTCTCAAATAAATATGGTTGTGTGTGATTTGGCCTGGTGGCACCCTGAAAGAGTAGGTCAAGGGTTTGTCTCTTTTCACCTACTTTACAGCTTTCCCGGGGCTGAGGCAGTTTCCTTGGGGGCATTCATGGAAGGCATTTAAAGGCAGTTGCATTAGTCCTTGCTACATGGGACAAGGGATAGTACTTGGGGAAAGCAATAGACAACTGAAAAGCCTGGGAAGAAACAGGCTGGGATGTTTGGGGGATACCTGCGGGAATAAAGGCTTCAAAACACTTTCATGTATTCTAGGGACTCTAGAAGTCCATGCACATGTCCAGGTTTAGACCTATGCTCATAAAAGACTTGAGAAGATCCTAAATTCTTACTTCTGACTAAACTTGAGACACCAGGCAAGCAGAAATTGAAGGCTAAACTGTAAACTGCTTACATAAGCATTGAAGGAGTGCCCCAACTCAGAGCAAGACTGCAAACACTGAAAGACCTTTCTTTCTATATTTGTTTGTTTGTTTTGGTTCTGGGAGTTTAATGAAATCTCTGTTAAATCAAAAACTAACCAAAGATAATGGGACAAAGATTTCAGTGGCCACACACAACAAAGAACATAGACTTTACTAAATCACTTCAGAAAATTCACTAAACAAATAAAGGATACCTGCAATAAGCAACAACAACAAATCCTGGGGAATGAGAGAATCTGATTTTCAGAGTTTCTACATTATAATATTTAAGTATCTAGTTTTCAAGAAAAAAATAAAGTTCATGCCATTTGCGAAGACATGGATGGAACTAGAGGGTATTATGCTTAGTGAAATAAGTCAATCGGAGAAAGACAATTATCATATGATCTGCCTGATATGAGGAAGTGGTGATGCAACATGGGGGCTTAAGTGGGTAGGAAAAGAATCAATGAAACAAGATGGGATCGGGAGGGAGACAAACCATAAGTGACTCTTCATCTCACAAAACAAACTGAGGGTCACCAGGAAGAGGGGGGTAGGGAGAGGGTAGTGGGGTTATGGTCACTGGGGAGGGTATTTGTTATGACGAGTGCTGTGAAGTGTGTGTAAACCTGGCGATTCACAGACCTGTACCCCTGGGGCTGATAATACATTATATGTTAATTTAAAAAAATAAAATACAATTCATGTCAAGAAACAAGAAAGTATGGCCCATTCACAGGAAAAAAAGAAATTAATAGAAATGTCCCTGAGAAAGCCCAGATATTTGATTTAATATACAAATATTTTATATCACCTACGTAAAATCTGTTCAGAAAGCTAAAGAAAACCATAGACAAAGAACTAAAGAAAAGTATAGAGCACAACCTCAACATAGAGAGAATATCAATAAAAAGATAGAAATTACTAAAAGGAACCAAATAGAAATTCTGGAGTTGAAAAGTACAATAACTAAAACAAACAATTCACTACCGAACTTCAACAGCAGATTTAAACAGATAAAAGAAATAATATGCAGGGCGCCTGGGTGGCTCAGTGGGTTAAGCCTCTGCCTTCAGCTCAGGTCATGATCTCAGGGTCCTGGGATCGAGCCCCGCATCAGGCTCTCTGCTCAGCGGGGGGCCTGCTTCCCCCTTTCTCTCTGCCTGCCTCTCTGCCTACTTGTGATCTCTCTCTCTCTCTCTGTGTCAAATAAATAAATAAAATCTTAAAAAAAAAAAGAAATAATATGCAAAACTGAACATAAGTCAATTGAGATTATCCAGTCAGGGGAAAAGGAAGAAAATGAGCAGAATCTCACATACCAGTGGAATACCATCAAATGTACCAAGATACACATAATGGGAATCCCAGAAAGAGAGAATAGGAATCGAGAGGCAGAAGAATGTTTGACAGAATAATAGCTGAAAACTTCCCAAATTTAATTAAATACATTTATCTATACATCCAAGGAGTTCAATGAATTCCAAGTAGATAAACACAAAGAGATCAAAAGCAGGATACATTATAATCAAATTCTCTAAAGCCAAAGCCAAATTTTGAAAGCAGCAAGAAAAAAATGACTCATCATGTGGAAGGGATCCTCAATAAGATCAACAGATGAAGGCACTGAGCTGACATATTTAAAGTGCTGAAAGGTGGAGCAGCTGGGTGGTACAGTCAGTTAAGTATCTGACTCTCAGTTTTGGCTCAGGTCCTGATCTCAGGGTAGTGAGATTGAGCCCCAAGTCAGGCTCCACACTCAGTGTGGAATTTGCTTAAGACTCTCTCTCCCTCTGCCCCTCCTCACTTCCTTCTGTCTCTCTCTCTCTCTCTGGCTCTCCCTCTTGCCCTCTTTCTTTCTCTCTCAAATAATCAGATAAATCTTTGAAAAATAAAATAAAATAAAGTGCTGAAGGAATAAAAGTCAACCATATTGGGCTAAACTATCATTCAAAAGTGAAAAGAGACATTAAGACATTTCACATAAACAAAAATTGAGGAATTTTCTCTGACATTTCTGTTCAACATTGTATTGGAAGGGCTAACCAGAGCATTTACAAAAGAAAAATAAATAAAAAGTATTCCAAAATGGTAAGGAAGAAGTAAAACTATTTCTATTTACACATGGCATGATCTTTCATATAGAAAATCCTTTAAAATCCACTAAAATACTACTAGAACTAATAAGTGAATTCAGTGCAATTGAAGGACATAGTCAATATACAAAAATCAGTTGTATTTCTTTACACTATCAATGAATAATCCAAAAAAGTAAATTAAGAAAAAAATTCCATTTTTAACAGTAACAAAAATAACAGAATACTTTAGAATAAACTTAAGGAAGGAGGAGAAAGAGCTCTCTGCGGAAAAACACAAATCATTTTTGAAATAATTTAAAGAAGACCTAAAAATTTTACATTTATATTAGTTTCTTAGGGCTGCCATAACCAAGTGCGATAAATTGGGTGGCTTAAAATAGAAATTTGTCTTAACAGTTCTGAAAGCTAGAAGTATAAAGTATGAAGTCAAAGTATCAGCAGGGCCATGCTCTCTCTGAAACCTTTAAGAAAAAGATCCTTTCTTGCCTTTGCCTAGTTTCTAGTAGTTTTCCAGCAGTCATTGATGTTCCTTGACTTGTAGATCTGTAAATCCAAACTTCCATCTTCACGTGGCATTTTCTCCATACTTCCGTCTTTTCAAAAAATGTTCTTTTTTAAGAACACCAATCATTTTGGATTAATGAACCTGCCTTACTCCAGTATGGCATTATCTTAACTAATTCCATCTGTAATAGACCTATTTCAAAATATGGTTACATTAGAAAGTACTTGAGTTGTGGTGCTTGGTTGGCTCAGTTGGTTGAGCATCTGACTCTTGGTTTCAGCTCAGGTCATGATCTCATGGCTTGTGAGACTGACCCCTGCATCAGGCTCTCTGCTCAGTGGGGAGTCTGCTTGAAGATTCTTTCTTGCCCTCCCCCCACAAAATAAATAAATAAATTTTTAAAAAATAAAGTACTTAAGTTTATGACTTCAACATATCTTTTTGGAGTGACACAATTCAACCCATTCAAACATCCCATGCTTGGGGAATAGATGACTTAATATTAAGATAGATAGAAATATTCTCCAGGGGCACCTGGGTGGCTCAGTGGGTTAAAGCCTCTGCCTTCGGCTCCGGTCATGATCCCAGGGTCCTGGGATCGAGCCCCACATCGGGCTCTCTGCTCAGCAGGGAGCCTGCTTCCCCCTTTCTCTCTGCCTGCCTCTCTGCGTACTTGTGATCTCTCTCTGTCAAATAAATAAATAAAATCTTTAAAAAAAAAAAAAGAAATATTCTCCAAAGGGATCTACTAATTCAGTGCAACCACAATAAAAATTCCTTTTTTTTTTGCAGAAATGAAAAAGGCAATGCTCAAATTCATATGGAATTGCAAGAGACTACAAATAGCCAAATTAGTTTTGATAAAGACAAAGTAGGAGGACTCACACTTCCTGATTTCAAAACTTACTACAAGTTTATAATAATCAAAACAGTGCATAAGAAAGGAATAAGTGAATGGAGGAGAGTTGAGAGTCCAGAAATAAACCCATACATCTATGGTCAATTGATTTTCAAGAATGCCAAAACCATTGAATGAGGGAAGAATAGTCTCTCCAAGAAATGGTGCTGGGACAACTAGATATTCCATTTAAGAGAATAAAGTTAGACCCTTACCGCACACCATAAATAAAAATTAATTAAAATTCTATCAAAGAACTATATGTATGGGCTAAAACTATGAACTCTTAGAAGAAAACTTATATGTAAATCTTCAGGGACTTGTGTTTGGCAATAGAATCTTAGATATGACACCAAATGTTTAAGCAACACAAGAAAAAATAGATTAATTAGAATTCATCAAATTAAAAACTTTCAGGCATCAAAGAACACTATCAAAAAGAGTGAAAAGATAACCCACAAAATGGGAGACAGTATTTCCAAATCATGTATTTGATAAAGGTCTAGTATCCAGAATATATAAAGAATTCTTTCAATTCAACAACAGAAAGGCAAACAACCTAATTTTAAAATGGACAAGGGACTTATGTAGACATTTCTCTAGAGAATATATGCAACTAATGAGCACATGAAAGATGTTTAACATCATTAAACATTGGGAAATGCAAATCAAAGCCACAATGAGAAAAATAAAACACAATGAGATAATACTTTAAAGCCACCAAGATGGCTCTCATAAAGGAAACAGAAAATAGCAAGTGCTGATGAAGATGTGGAGAAATTGGAATTCTCATACATTGCTAGTAGAAATTTCACCATAGCATTCTCGTATGACCCAGCACTTCCAAAATCAGGTACACACTCAAAAGAACTGAAAACAAGTATTCAAACAAAAACACATATGCAATGTTCATAGCAGCACTATTTGCACTAATCAAAGGATGAAAACAGCACAAATATACATCAACTGATTATTGGATAAGGAAAATGTGGTCTATCCATACAATGAAATATTATTCAGCCATAAAAAAGAATGAGGTAAGGATAGATACTAGAATATGAATGAACCTTGACCATAATACTAAATGAAAGAAGCCAAACACACAGGCCACATATTATATGATTCCATTTACATAAAATGCCCAGAATAAGCAAATTTATAGACACAGAAAGATTAGTGGTTCCAGGGGCTGAGAGGAGGAGTAAATGGGGAGTACCTGCTTAACAGGAACGAGGTAGGAGTGATTGTTGCACAAGCCACTAAATTGTACATTTTAAAGTAGCTCAGGGCGCCTGGGTGGCTCAGTGGGTTAAGGCCTCTGCCTTTGGCTCGGGTCGTGATCCCAGGGTTCTGGGATTGAGCCCCGCATCGGGCTCTCTGCTCAGCGGGGAGTCTGCTTCCCCCTCTCTCTCTGCCTGCCTCTCTGCCTACTTGTGATCTCTGCCTGTCAAGTAAATTAAAAAAAAAATCTTAAAATAGCTCATGTAGTTTTATGTTATGTGAATTTTATCTCAATTTAAAAAACAAGATTAGGCTTTTAATTGAAATTACACTGGATTTATATTACTATTTGAAGAAATTTCATTTTTATGATACAAATGATTCCCATCAGAGAACATGATTTGTGTATTTGTTTGGGTACCATCTTATTATATTTTTATTGAGATATAATTGTTTTATTACATTGTGTAAGTTCAAGATACACAACAGGTTGATTTGATATTTATATATTGCAATATGATAACCACTGTAGTGTTAATAAATATCTCAATCACATTACATAATATTTATTATTATCATTTCTTTTTTGTGGTGAGAACAATTAAAACTTTGTCTCTTAGCAACTTTTGAAGTTTATAATAGCGTCTTGTTGACTATAATTACTATACTGTGCTTATTTATCTATTAGTTGCAAGTTTTTACAATTCAGACAATATCTCCTCAATCCCTCCACCAAGGTGCCTCCAGTAAACTATCACTTGACTGTTTTTTAATGAATATTATAGTATATGTTGCATATAAGCACTACAACTCCTTTAGCTATTCATCCACTGATTTACTTTAGGTTATCAACCTAAGTGCCAGTCTTATGTTCTTTGATAAGATTTTGTCTTGTTATGCTTTTCTCATACTGGCTCTCTACCTTTTCTATTAAGTTATTTCTAAATATTTTATACTTTTATCAGTATTGTAAATGGAATATGCTACTAATATCCATTTCTACCTGGTTATTGCTAGCATGGAAGACATTTTTTTTTAATGTTAGACTTATATTAGCCACCTTCCCAAAATATCTCATTAATTCTAGTAATTTTTCCTATATTTTCCTGGGTTTTCTAGGTATATAATTATATTGTTGCTTCTCTTCCAATTATTATACGAGTGCTTTATGTTGTCTTTCTCAACTTGTTAGAACCTCAAAAACAGTATCTACTATAAAAGCAATTGTAGGTGTCTTAATTTGAATCTTTTTTTTAAGTTTTTATTTTTTATAAACATATATTTTTATCCCCAGGGGTACAGGTCTGCTGTAGGTGTCTTAATTTAATGTAAATGGTTTTCAAGTTAATGTAATTAACTTGTTCCTTAATATAATGTAAATGGTTCTAAAGTCACCATTTAGAATGGTTTTTTGTTTAATTTGTTAGTGCATTCAGCACCATGTTGAAGAGTAGTAATGATAGTGATTATTCTTATCTTGTACTCATTTTAAGGGAAATAGTTCTAACATTTCTCCATTTATAGGGTGCTTGATGAAAGTTTTTGATGGATACATTTTATCAAGTTAAGGAAATTAATGAATTAGTTTAATCATTCAACAAATATTTACTGAATACTTAGTAAGTGTCAGATATTATTCTAGGCACTTGGGACGCATCAGTGGTTAAACCAAGCAAAAACACTCTGCCCTTGTGGACCTTACGTTCTAGTTGGGGAAGACAATAAACAAACTACTTTAAAGCAAAACAAACTACTTTAGATGATGCTAAATACTAAAAACAAACAAAAAAAAAAACAAGGCAGGGAAATAGCAAGTGTTAAGTACAGGGGGAAGGGTTGCAATGTTAGATAGGGTAGGCAGAGGAAGGCCTGACTTAGGAAGAGGGGGAGCAGGTCATGGTCATGTATGAGGGAAATCACTCCTTTTAAGGCAGACAACGTGAAAACGACTTGATGTGGAAGCTTGTCAGGCCTATTT
This sequence comes from Mustela nigripes, assembly GCF_022355385.1. NCBI lineage: Eukaryota > Metazoa > Chordata > Mammalia > Carnivora > Mustelidae > Mustela > Mustela nigripes. Next base: position 412,207 of record NC_081575.1, on the reverse strand, counting down.
GAAGAACACCAAGGAACTAAGTTCCAAGTGAAGTGAGTGGGGAAGAGTAGGAGGAAAGGAGAGCAGAGCAGTAAGGTTAGGGTTACTGAGAGGACTCGGGGTCTGAGTCCGAATAAGATGGACACACTGCAGGATAATAAGGAGGGAAGAGACATGATACAACTTACCTTTTAGCATGATTGCTTTGGCAGCAGGTAGAAAATAGTCGAAGAGTGTGGGGGACAAGCAGGGGAGTGGGGAGAGTAGTCAAGAAGCTTTGGATCAGTCACGGGGCAGTGGAAGTGGTGAGAAGTGGATAGATTCTGAGTACATTTGGGAGTTTATGTGTTTTCTTTTCAGATTTTTATTTAAATTCTATTTAGTTTACATACAGTGCAGTAATGGCTTCAGTAGTAGAATTCAGTGGTTCATCACTTACATACAATACCCAGTGCTCACCCATTGCCCTCCTAAATGCCCATCACCCATCTAGCCCATCCCCCACCCACCTCCCCTGGGTAAGCTGGCAAGAATTGATAAGTAAGTAAGTAAGCTGGCAAGAATTTGAAAAGTAAACTGGCGAGAATTGCTAATACATCAAATATGGATATGGAGAGAAGAGAGGAATGTCCTGACCATTTCTAGTTGCTAACGGAATGTTTTTTGTGAATAGGAATTGATTTTCATTGAACTCTTTTTCTGCATCTATTCATGATCATATGGTATTTAATTTCTTAATGTGGTGAATTACATTATTACAACATTTTAGAGGATACTCTATATTCCTTCATTTTTTATGTAAGTTACAATAATTTAAAATCATGTTTTTCCTATGACTTATCTTTGAAAATGTATTACCAACATATCTCCTGCCAAATAGGCTTTTAGGAGCAAGTACAGAGGACCTAACTGCCATTTAAAATATTGTTTCTACAAGTTAATGAGCTTTGAATTCTCCACAACTGGCTTCCCAGTGAACTTAAGAAATTAAGTATTCTGTTATTGGGAGAAATATATATTTCCAATGAGACATTCCAGGGCCTTCCATGTCCAGCACAATTTCCCCAAACCTCCATCCTCAGTAAAGTGCAAGCCAGGATACTTGGTCCCTAACTTGTTATGTGTGAATAATCATAGACTGATGTTTCTTTTTAAGGTATCCACACCTGAGTCCCAAGAACAAGGAGTCCTTTGATGTGGGCTGTAACCTCTTTGCCAAGTTTTCTGCATACATTAAGAATACTCAAAAAGAAGCAAATAAGCGTAAAATACCTTTAAATTTCTGTTTCTCTCACACATTTGCTGACTCTCACAGTCTCACTCAGCTAAAATGGGATTTTCCTGACTATGTAGTATCTGTTGGGGAATACACTTTTCCTCTGATTCTTTCTTCTCTCCTTTGAGATCCCTTTCCATGAAGTTTTATTAAATTTAGAACCCTAGACTCAATAGGGCAACTACTAACTTAGCTCAATTAGAGCATTGATATACCAGGAGTGAACTAACTGCAGGACTGTGTACTTTTAAGGTTTCCGAAACCATAACATCTACCACAAACATTCTTGAATAGGTCTACTATCTTCTGAGTTATGAGAGCTATTAGTCTCTGATTCCACTTCTGACTCTTCTGTGTTTAGTAATAACATGTATGTAAAGATGTCTAAATGTGTAAAAAAGCATATTGAGAATGTATTCAGTCATGAAGACAAAACATTAGTAACCCTATGACTTCTTTGCACCAGATTTTCAAAAATCTCTGCTCAGAGAATTTAAACGTCTGGATGACTACTTAAACACTCCGCTTCTGGATGAAATTGATCCAGACAGTCCTGAGGAACTCACAGTTTCCAGAAGATTGTTCTTGGACGGGGATCAGCTGACACTGGCTGACTGCAGCTTGTTACCCAAACTGAACATTATTAAAGTAAGCCTTTGTAAGGCATGCTGAATGGTTTTGGGAGGGGTTTGGGAATTGACCCCATGAAACACAGTGACTATTTAGTGTGAGATTGTTAGATGATGGTTTTGTCACCCTTTTTCTTCCCAGAGGAAAAATCCATAATGATCTTTTCTGGGAACCATAAAAACTTCTTGCTTCTTCTGAAATCAGAAGGTGTTTTCTTATCTTGTCTTATCTATAAAACAAGGGTAATGTTACCCATTTCATGGAATTGTTGAGAAAATTAAATTAAGGCATGTAAAATGCTTAGAACAGTGTCTGAATCATAGCAAATGATAAATAGTGTGAGCTACTAATTTTATGATGATTTAATCACTGATTTAATAAATTCTTATCAAACAGAACTTATTCTGTCACAGATCCTATGCCAGACAAACAGAACACATAAAGAGATAAGACATAGTTGGGACCCAGGGTGCCTGCGTGGTTCAGTCAGTGAAGCGTCTGCCTTCGGCTCAGATCATGATTCCAGGGTCCTGGAGTCCAGCATCGGGCCCCTTGCTCAATAGGGAGCCCACTTTTCTGTCTGCCTGCCGCTCCCCATGCTTGTGCCTGTGCTTCCTCTCTCTCTGAGGAATAAATAAATAAAATATTTTATAAAAAGACATAGTTGGGACCCTAAGCAAAGTCTTAGTCTAGTGGAGAAATATGTGTTCTTTTTCTGTGCTTTCTTCTAAACATACTAATAATTAAGTACAGCATAAATATAAATGTGATTACACACACATAGCTTTGTCTACCTTTGTAAACGAAACATTAAAGCAGTAAGTCCAAGATTTTTAAGCTTATTTTTTGTGTAGATAACGTGTCCTTAATGATCGTGACTTTTCAGATATGTTTCTACACATTAGGCATGTCACTGATGTCTTTTACTACCAACTGTTTTTTTTTTTTTCCCCCAAAACCCTAGGTTGCAGCCAAGAAATACCGTGACTTTGACATTCCAGCAGAATTCTCAGGAGTCTGGCGCTATCTTCACAATGCCTATGCCCGTGAAGAATTTATCCACACATGTCCTGAAGACAAAGAAATTGAAAATACCTATGCAAGTGTGGCTAAACAGAAAAGTTAGGACTTTTTTAGTAGAAAGGCTCTCTTTTCACTTATCATATTATAAAGGTTTTTGAAAATAAGAATATGGAAAATACTGTTTCCTCTACTCAACTCTCATGAAAAGAATGCCGTATTTTCTGTATCTAGTCAGTCCAAACTATCTTCTCACTGTGTATTTTTAAGTTCCTTATATATTCACTTAATTTTCTTTATTCCCATGGCATAACTACTGCAATCTTAAATCACATGGAAAGTATCATGATCTTTTGCTATTTAATTGAATTATTAGAATGCATCATGTGTAAGCTCAACAGATGGCTGAAGTTACAAATGACATAAATAGAGCCACATTCTTAAACTGCTCCTTAGAAACACTTCTGTTTAAATCATTAAAACAATTTTACATTTTTGTTAGTTTAATACATGGGTGAATTTATTTCTGGTATGAATAAAAAGTCAGAGAGTAAGTATATCAGAGAGGCAAATCCTAAAAGAATGACTTTTAACATCAGCTCTAAAAAGAGATTAAGACCAACTGGTGGGGCGCCTGGGTGGCTTAGTGGGTTGAGCCTCTGCCTTCCGCTCAGGTCATGATCTCAGGGTCCTGGGATCAAGCCCCGCATCAGGCTCTCCGCTGGGCGGGGAGCCTGCTTCTCCCTCTCCCTGCCTGCCTCTTTGACTACTTGTGATCTCTCTCTGTCAAATAAATAAATAAAATCTTAAAAAAAAAAAAAAGATCAACTGGTATTAGAGTGGCATTAAATACCTAGAAATATGACTGCCTCATAGTCACACATAAGAATATGATCTTTACGGCCAGGCTATATTGTTAAATGAGCAAGTATTCATTAAATAAAACATAATAATGATATTTATTTTTTTAAAATGTTATTTATTTATTTGACAGAGAAAGACATATAGAGAAAGGGAACACAAGCAGGGGGAGTGGGAGAGGGAGAAGCAGGCTTCCTGCTGAGCAGGAAGCCCAATGTGGGGCTCGATCCCAGGACCCTGGGATCATGACCTGAGCCTAAGGCAGATGCTTAAGGACTGAGCCACCCAGGCGCCCCCATAATAACGATTTTTAAAGAAACAAATATATGGTAAAGTCTCGAAGTAAACTGGACATTTTAGTCCATAAAAATAAGAAGGAAACTAAGAAATTTGACTAGCCAAAAAGTATTGTTGCTGTCCATAAAACGATAAGGCACACTGTCTTTAAAGAATAATGTCAAAGATTTGTATAGAATTTTAAATCTTCTATTACTATATGTACTCAAATTTACATGTTAAAATAAAATCACTCAAATCTGAAAACAAAAGCCGAACTTGGTCCTTCAAAGGAGAAACAAAAGTTCAGCCTCAAAAAAGGAAGACACCATTGATCAATGGAACAGATTAAAAAATCCGGAAATAGGGATACCTGGGTGGCTCAGTTGGTTAAGCAGCTGCCTTCGGCTCAGGTCATGATCCCAGCGTCCTGGGATCGAGTCCCACATGGGGCTCCTTGCTCTGCAAGGAGCCTACTTCTCCCTCTGACTCTGCCTTCCACTCTGTCTGCCTGTGCTCGCTCTTGCTCGCTCTCTGACAAATAAATAAATAAAATCTTTAAAAAAAAAAAAAATCCGGAAATAAAACCACAACTATATGGTCAATTAATCTTTGACAAAGAAGGAAAAAATATCCAATGGGAAAGGCAGTTTCTTCAACAAATGGTGTTGGAAAACAGCAATATGCAGAAGAATGAAGCTGGACCACTTTCTTATACCATATACAAAAATAAATTCAAAGTGGATGTGAGACAGGTAACCATTAAAATCCTAGAGGAGAACACAGGCAGTAACCTCTTGGACATCAGTCACAAAAGCTTCTTTCATATCTTTTAGATATGTCTCCTGAGGCGAGGAAAACAAAAACAAAAATAAATGATTTGAACTTCATCAAAGTAAAAAGCTTCTGCACAGCAAAGGAAACAATCAACAAAACTAAAAGGCAACCTACGGAATGGGAGAAGATATTTGCAAATGACACATCTGATAAAGGGTTAGTATCCAAACAATAGCCAAATACTGATGAATGGATAAAGAAGATGTGATATATATATCATATATATATATGATATATATATATAGAAGATGTGATATATATATATCACATCTTCTTT
>NC_081575.1:386913-406551 GCF_022355385.1 Mustela nigripes | reverse complement strand
ACAGATTATGTCCCATAAAGTTGGTGATTCTCATCCGATCAGTTGAAGGCCTTACTTGGAAAAAACTGTCCTTCCGCAAAGAAAAGATTTTGTTATCAGCTTTCTTTGGGCCTGAACTGCAACATCAACCCTTTTCTAAGTCTCTAGCATTGTGGCCTAGCCTGAAAATTGGAGCTTGCCATCCTCCACAATACTATGAACCAATTCCTCATAATGTCTCTTTTTCTCTCTCTTTGTACACACATGCACAAACATACATTCCATTGTTTCAGTGTCTTTCAAGAATCTTGAGTTATACAGATTTTGGTACTAAGAGAGGCTCTAGAGCAACATAATCTTAAGAATAAATTTTCTAATTTGGTTCTGGCATTTCTGTAAATGGTTCTGAAGTCTGATTAGGTTTAAAGTTACTAATGAGTCTATTGCAAGTAGGAAAGAGAACACTGATGGTCCATGACATGATATCCAGTAGAGATATACAAAATATCACCACTGGATATTAGTAATCCAACACTAATAAGAGGCAAGTTTCTGGGTGACTATGTACATTTAGAACATTTTTGTCAAACTAATGAACACAATGGGTTGGCAGTGTAAAGTAAGTATACAAACTGGGTAATAAATGAATGAGCTCTGGAATTCAAATTCCCAACTCAAGTGTCACATAATTGACCTGAAAGCTTCTCCATCTGTGCTGAAGGGAACTTTATTTCACATAGCCACAGAGGTGACTGAAAACGAAACCCAGCAACTCATATTGGGAGTGACTGTGTTGCAATGAAAATTGAATTCCCAAACTTGAAGAATGTTAACTGTTAAAGTGTGGGTAAAAATTGAAATGGAGGTATATAGGAAAACCTTGACGAAGCTGGGGATTTTGAACCCCTAGTTTCGGATGTCTTCCTTGCCAATAGAAACACCCTCTCTACCCCTGTCTGAGATTAAACCTGCATCACTCTGGGGAAAAGTGTAATAGCCTTTCTTGAGGTACTTAAGCCTTACAAGAACACTGCCATTTATCACAGGACCTCCATCACCCCTTTCGGTTTCTAGACCTATAACTACACTCAAGTCCCAGCAAGCCCTACAGGTGAGGCACAAAGTGTGATCCATGAGGAGGTGTGCTACACTCCAAAGAACTACTTGATTTTTCTAATTTATACAGACAAATCTGGGGAGTGTGTGTGGGAATGGATATTAAGACTGTGGGTGGGGAGCCTGGGTGGCTCAGTAGGTTAAAGCCTCTGTCTTCAGCTCAGGTCATGATCTCAGGGTCCTGGGATCAAGCCCCACATGGGGCTCTCTGCTCGGCAGCGAGCCTGCTTTCCCCTCTTTCTCTCTGCCTGCCTCTCTGCCTACTTGTGATCTCTGTCTGTCAAATAAATAAAATCTCTTTAAAAAAAAAAAAAAAAGACTGTGGGTAATGGTGGAAGAAACATAAAGTTGAATTAAGCCAAACACATTGATATGGGCCCACTAGGCAGTGATTCTGTATTCAGTACTGCAGCTTGTGGAATTAAAAAAAAGGGGGGGGCTCTAGCACTTTGTTTGGTTATTTGGCTGAAACATGGGCCAAAAAGTGACCCATGGTAAATTAACCTGAAATATTATATCTGCCTTGGTATACTATAGAAGGAAGGATTCAGAAGCTTAAATGACTTTGCAATATGGTGTGGATTTGTCATTTAACATCTACTCATCCACCTTTGGAAGATTTAGAGGACACACCTTTCATCATGACTGTGGGAAATAAAATTGTGAAGGGAGCCCCAGTATATTTGAGGGGCTATCATGAACACTTGTATCTGTAGGCCAGGACTTAACAGTGTAAATTGCTGCCTCTGAACTGGGAAATCAAAATGCAATAGGAGTAAATAGACCCCGGGGTGGCAGGCTCTCAATAGCCAAAGGCAAGATAGGTTACTATAATGGACAGCAGATGAAACAGCAATCAAAATAGTCTGATTCTTGGAAATCTAGGTTGGTTAGTTGATCACAGTGTTCCTAGAAGTGGATAGAAGATGCATTATTTAGTTAGGGTTACCATAACAAAATACCACAGATTGGATGACTGAAACAGCAGAAATTTATATTCTCACAATTCTGGAGGCCACAAGTCAAAGATCAAGCTATGAACAGAGTTGTTTTTATCTGCAGCCTCTCTTTGCAGATGATGACTTTCCTTCTGAGAAATGGTTTTTGGTTTTTTACTGAGCCTTGGTAAAGACTGAGTGCCTAACCATGGGCCACCAAATTACCATGCTGTTTGAACTGCCCATCATAAACTGGGTGTCCTTTGACACACCAAGCCTTTCTTTTTAGTAAAGTTAGGCATGCACAACAGCACTCCATCATCAAATGGAAGTGATATATATGAGATGGGGCCAAAGCTGGCCGTGAAGGCACAGATAATAGAGAAGTGACCCAAATGCCCTTGGTCCCCCCTTCTACTACATGATTTTCTCTCTCCTCACCTATGGCTTTATCAGGAGTTCCTTATCATCAGACGACAAAGGAATAAAAGACTTGGGCCTGCTGTATGAAAGGTTTTGTATGATCTGCAGGAGCCATCAATAGGTAGGCAGCTGCAGCACTACAGCCCCTCTCTGGAATATTCCTGAAGGGCAGTGATGATGGGAAATCCTCCCAGTGGGCAGAGCTTAAAGCTGTACACCTGGCCGTTCACTTTGCTTGGAAGGAGAAAAGGCCAGATGTGTTTATATACTGACTCATGGGCAGTGGCCAGTGGTTTGGCTGGGTGGTCAAGGAATATTTATTTTTTTAACTAGGCTCTGTGCCAAGTGGAGCCCAACACAAGGCCCAAACTCACAACCCTGAGATCAGAGCTGAGATCAAGAATCAGATGCTTAACTAAATGAGTGACCCAGGTGCCCCTGGATGGTCAGAGACTTCTAAGGAATACAATTATAAAATTGATGACAAGGAAGTGTGATGAAGTCATATATGGAAAAGCATCTCTAAATGAGCAGGGGAAAATGTGATGATATCCATGCCCCATGTGAATTTTCAGCAAAGGGTGACCTTAGCAGAGAAGGATTTTCATATTCAAGTGCATACGATGAACTGCTCTGCGGATACTAGTCTGCCTCTTTCCCCAGCCCCTCCACCATTGCCCAATGGGCTCATGAACAAAGTAGTGATGGGGGTCATGCATAGGCTCACTAATGTGGATTTCCACTCATCTAGGACAGGGCGGATACAGTCACTGCTAAGTGCCTAATTTGCCATCAGAACAGACCAATTTTGAGTCTTAAAAAAATTGTATTTCTGGGGTGCCTGGGTGGTTCAGTGGTTTAGGCCTCTGACTTCGGCTCAGGTCATGATCTCAGGGTCCTGGGATTGAGCCCCGCATTGGGCTCTCTGCTCAGCGGGGAGCCTGCTTCCCCCTCTCTCTCTGCCTGCCTCTCTGCCTACTTATGATCTCTGTCTATCAAATTAAAAAAATTGTATTTCTATGTACTAATATGACTATTCTGAAAGTGAAATTAAGAAACTATTTTTACCAAAAATGAACTATTGGGACTTCATTTTTTAAAAAAAGCTTCTGCACAGCAAAGGAAACAATCAAAAAATTTAAAGGCAGACTGAGGAATAAGATGTTTGCAAATGACGTCTCTGAATCTCTGATAGAGGGTTAGTATCAAAAATATATAAAGTGCTTATAAAATTAAATACCTAAAAAACAAATAATCCAGTTTAAAAATTGGAAGAAGACATGAGCAGACATTTGTCCAAAGGAGACGTCCAGATGGCCAACAGACACATGAAAAGATGCCCAACATTACTCATTACCAGGGAAATGCAAATCAAAACCACAATGAGATAACACGTCACACCTGTCAGAATGGCTAAACTCAAAAACAGAAGAAACAGGTGTTGGCAAGGATGCAGAGAAAGGGGAATCCTCTTACACTGTTGGTGGGAGTGCAAACTGGTGCAGCCACTGTGGATATCAGCATGGAGGTTCCTCAGAAAGTTTAAAGTAGAACTACTCTATGACCCAGCAATGGCACTACTAAGCATTTACCCAAAGAATACAAAATACTGATTTGAAAGTATACATGCACCCCAATGCTTACAACAGCATTATCAGCAGTACCCAAATTATGAAAAGAGCCCAAATGTCCATCAGCTGATAAATGGATAAGGCAGAGGTGGTATGTATATATAATGGAATATTACTCAGTCATAAAAAGAATGAATTCTTGCCATTTGCAAAAATGTGGTTGGAGCTAGTGAGTATTATGCTAGATGAAATAAGTCAGAGAAAGTTAAATGCCACATGATTCTATTCATATGTGGAATTTAAGAAACAGAACAAATTATCATAGGTAAGGGAAGACAGAGGAAAACCAAGAAACAGACTCTTTTTTTTTAAAAAGACCTTATCCATTTATTTCAAAGAGAGAGACAGTGAGAGAGGGAACACAGGCAGGGGGAGTGGGAGAGGGAGAAGCAGGCTTCCTGCAGAGCAGGGAGCCCAATGCGGGGCTCGATCCCAGGACCCTGGGATCATGACCTAAGCAAAAGGCAGTCATTTAACCAACAGAGCCACCCAGGCACCCCAGACTCTTTTTTTTTTTTTTAAGTAGGCTCCACATCCAGCATAGATTCCAATGCTGAAATCAAGAGTCAACACTTAATGGACTGAGCCACCCAGGCACCCACAAAAAGAGACTATTTTTTAATGTTTTAAGCTATTTTTATAATGTTTTCTTTAAATTTTCATTTAGTTGTTAAACTTTTTTTTAAGATTTTATTTATTTATTTGACAGAGATCACAAGTAGGCAGAGAGGCAGGCAGAGAGAGAGTGGGAAGTAGGCTCCTTGCTGAGCAGAGCAGAGAGCCGGATGGGTGGCTCGATCCCAGGACCCTGAGACCATGACCTGAGCCGAAGGCAGAGGTCCAACTCACTGAGCCATCTAGGTGCCCCCAAAAAGAAGACTTTTAACTACAGAGAGCAAACTGATATTAACAGAGTGGAGGTGGTTGGGGGGGATGGGTTGGATGGGTGACGGGGATTGAAGATGGCGCTAGTGATGGCTGCTGGGTGTCCTTGTAAGTATTAAATGACTATATTGTACATGAGAATCTAGTATTACACTGATGTTATCTACTGGAATTTAAATAAAACCTTTAAAAAAGAGTGTTTTTGTGTTTGTCTTTTTTTTTTTTATTTTAGTTCCACCAATAATTGGAATCTGTTTCCATTCAAATTCTTTTTTTTTTTTAATTTAGATTCCACATATAGGCGGAATGCGTTTCCACTTAAATTCCACCTATAAGTGGAATTTGTATGGTCCTCGTTTTTCTGTCTGAGTTGTTTCAGTTAACGCCATACCCTGTAGGTGCATCCAGGTTGTCCCAATACAAGAAATTTTAAAGACCCTCTGGGTAGTAGAGAAAAGAAAAGGAAGCTCATCTCTTCCACAACTTGTTAGGGGTCGTACAGAGCTCCCTGGGCTGTTGTGCAGTGTTCTTGTTGCTGTGGTGTTGACAAGGAGTGGTGGTTTTCCCATGAGGGCCGAGGGCCAAGCAATGGCTTGGATCTTTGAAAAAAAAAAAAAAAAATCTTTGAAATCACTAAACAAGCAAGCCACGGAGATGAAAAGTACAGCACAGGGAACAGAGTCCATAATATTGTAATAACACTGTGCGTTGACGAATGGTGACTCCACTTGCGCTAGTGAGTACTGAGGAGTAGAGTACAGAGTTGTCCAATCAGTATGTCGTATGCCTGAAAATGTAGGTAAAATGAATGTATATGAATGACCCCTCAGTGACACATAAAAAAATCTTTTTAAGTAGATGCATACAAAACCATGTTGCTGGCTCAGTCTGGAGTGGCAGTGGGGGCCAAGAGAAGCAGATGGGTTTAACAATATTCAGGAAGCAGAAGTGGCAAGATTTTGAATGGACTCTCTAGTGGGAATCAGGAGGAGAGAAGATGCCCCCGAGTCAGCGTGCTTAAAGTGCAGTTCCTGTTCTCCTCCCAAACTTACTGTCTTTCCTCGCCGCTAATCTCCGTGAGTGGATCAGCATGCTGGCACAGGGCAAGCATTCATTGATTGTCTTTGGAGTGAGAGAATAAATGAATAGAGTAGAAATGCGGCCAAACAGAGCATTCATCGGTGCCTGCCAAGCAGCTGGTCCTAAAGTCACCTTCGAGGTCGGCTCAGCAGAAGTCTATCACCGTTTCCCTCTCAGTTGTCAACAGTTTGGAAAATCACCAGGTCCCGTGCCCAGAAGGACCCCCTCCTCCCTACCAGGCACCCCTTGCCTGGAACCTGCAGGTGTGGCGCAGGCCGCGTTTGGCCAAGAGCCTGTCATCCTGCGAGTCCTCTAGGGGAGCGCAGTGGCAGACTGTATGGCCCCCCCGTTTGGTGTCGTCTAAACAGGGTCACGATGGCACCCAGCTGTTGGACCTCTGTTCACTTTGGCTTCCACCCCAGAGAGCCTTTTCGCACCACCGAGGCCTGTGGATCCGGCCCCTGCCCCCACCCTCATGCCCGCAGGCAAAAAGTACCACTGCCAGCAACACTATGGACTCCAAGGGTCACTCTGCGTATTTTACTGTTTCTCCCAGGGGCGACAAGCAGAGATCCAGAACGGCTTCTGGCTTCTGCAGATACCCAAACCAGGAAGTGCTCTGTCCCAGTGCTGATTTCCCAGAAATGAGAATGGGATGGGGCATGCAAAGGGTGCCACTTCCCACCCCAACAGTTCTGGACTCAAAGCAACCCAGCAAAGATTCCCTGGTTACCGAAGAGAAGTGAAAGTTGTAATTCGGAAGGGAAATCTGGCTGTGTGAGCAGTAGCATTGGGGTGGAGACATTTGATGAAGTACAATTTTTTAACCCCCTTTTAGACAATATTATTAGATAAACATCCTTTTCAATGATACAACTCAAGTCCTTTCTGGCTCTTTTCCTGGAAAAGCTTTTTGCTGCTGTCAGTTTACAGGAACAGCAACAAGAGGCCATGTTCTGGGCATGAAGCCCAGGACTCAAAGGGAGGCTCTAGAGAACATCTGGTCTGCTTGATATATAGAAGCCAGCACTGCATGTGTGTATTTGTGTGTATGTGTTTTTCCTATGCTGACTCATGGCATTGAAGTCTTTCTGGAAACACCCCCACCTTTGTAGCCAGCCAGTTTACACACAGCCCTTCAGCTCCTCCTTGATTCGAATGTTAAGTCAAGAGGAAGAAGGAAAACAAATCCAAGAACTGCTCTCAACAATCTAGAATTCTCTGCACCCCACCTCTTGAGAAGAGAGACTGGCCCCAGCTCTGACTCAGTCTACTCCAAGCTGGACTCTCCTCTTAAAGCAAAAGCTTTATCCGAGCCTTCGGACAAAACTGGAAGAAAATAGTGCACAAGTACTGTGAACTCTGCAAGAGACAGGGTACTGACAACTGGTGGTAAAAACGGAAAGATGGCAGATCCTGAAATTGAGCTTTTTGTAAAGGTACGTTTTCTAGCTATAATAATTGCATATGTAATGTATTATTTCTTGACACTGTGCCTTAAATTCTAAAAATAAGTCAATATTTGGGCTAGAGATAAGATATAATTTTGTAATTATATTCCTCCTGTAAGTAGTTGATATATGAATGGCTGTTCTTAGATTGACAACAGGAAAACATATTTTTTGAAAAAAGGCAAAGATATATTGTGGAAAGAGCACTAGACTGGTTGCTAGTTTGAACAACTAAATTATATTCTTGGCGGCTTCCTATGTAACTTTGGGCAAATCTCTCCTTTTCTCTGGACCTTTGTTTCTTCATCTGTACTGAACAAACCTGACCAAATGATCCTTAGGGGTTTTCTAGCTTTGCAATCTGTGTTTTATGAAATAGGTTTTGGAAGGCCTAAATGGGGAAAGGAAAAGACCAAAAATGGGTAGGTGCCCCAATCCTGCACACAGTCCAGACAGAGCTTTCTAAAATTCTCCCACAATAGATGAAGCTCACCGTGGAGTCACATGGACACTATGGGAGCAAACAGTCAGGAGTCTGCATGAGGAAGACGCATTTTAGAATGTTGTGTTTCCTCTTTATGGTCTGCCTTAGGGTTTTTTTGTAATGCCTTAACTTTTGAGAAAAGCCCTTTGGAAAACCCCTACGCAGGAGAAATGAACATGTGTTTCTAAATTAACTCATCAAGAAAAATAATAATTTTTGTATAGGTTATTACAAGTAGAAATTACCGTTTCCTAAAACTTTGTTTATATTAATTATTTTTTCTTCTATATTTTCCTTGACTTTTAGAAGTGTCCAGAATGATAATAATCATAATAAACTCTCATATCTAAGCACTTCACATATATTACACATATTTTTATATATTACCTCATTTAGTCCTAATAACTTACCTTAATAGTACTATTAGAAATAGTATCATGACTAGGAGTAATGGTAGTAGTACTTGTCATTATAGTAATATTGTGCTCATCTCTAGGTAATTAAGCGAAGGCAATAAAGTTTAAGTAACTTGCCTCTAAAACCACATCTATTGATGACTTACAAAGACATGAAATAAGGTATGTTTTTATGAAATGTTAGTTTAAACATCTGTTAGCCAAAGTAATACTTTCACAATCATTTAAAAATCTTTAACAAGTGGTCACATATATACACAAAGGACATATTCAACCTGCCCTTTCAAAATTATAGAGTGATTCTTGAATTCCTACATAGCAAAATAATCCAAGTAAGTGTTGGACTGTGGAGCATAAGAGCTACTTCTCTTATCTCTGGATTTTAGCAAAACATGTGACTGCTCAGACACAATATTAATAAGCTTTGATTTCCTAACTGGCTTTTTACATCTACCAATTTCAAACCAGAAGTCATGTCTTTTCACAGACAAACTAAAGTGTTCCTTTAGTCTAAACTACTCATTCAATCCAATCAAACACCCCTACCTAGTTGTCGGCATTTATCTATGTGTTCATCTTCATAGAATACCCATATTTGGGTATTAATCTGGACAGGAGTTGTTAGTGACTCACACACTGAAGGAACAAATGTTGAATTAAATAATAACTTTCAGGTTAAAATAACTAATCATCTGTTGAGTACTTACTATATGTCAGGCATTGTGTTAAGTGGGTTATTATTAATTCTAATTATGGATACAGAAAATAGAACAAAGAATATCTAAGTAACTTTGTCCAGGGTCACATAGCTAGTGAATGGCAAGGTTAGGATTCTAATTATTTAAAATAAATACATCTAATCTTATTCAACTGTTTTCAATTTGGCAAACCTTTTAGTAAATTTTTCCAGAATTTCATCAGGTGGAATCCTTTCAATGTTATCTAATGACAATGATACAAATTATAGATTTTCTGAAAGAACACTGAGTATCATCTGGTGCAGGTATTTGTTTTGCTTTGCTTTAAGATGTATTCCATAGATCTCTAGAACTTTCACACAAAATATGGAGATGGGACATAAGGATTGAGAGAAAGGAAAAATGTTAAAGAGTGAGTTTAAAAAGCACTACTCTTTATCAATGGTATCTAATTATAGATCCAGCTGATTCTTTCTAAAGATTAAAAGAGTCTGTGATTTCCCCAGCTACCTCTGGCTGCGCTTAAAACCCTACCAAAACTTCTTTCCCATATCACTGATGAGATACCTACAAGAGATTAAGGACTTTCCTGTCACAATTAAGAATTTGTATCATCCTAAAACAAAAAAATTTATAACACACCACCTACGTGTTTTAATGTAATCAGTGAAAACATTGTCTTTCAATACTGAATAACTTGGGCAAGATTTTTAACTATGAACTAAGAACAAAAGACTCTCTAACATACATTTTATTTTCTCTAAATGCAGATTTTATCTTACTGGTTTGTTGCTCATTGATAAGTAGATTTTGTGATCTCTACCAAACACTCTAAACTAAAGATTTTTACATAAAGTTATAGAACTTAACATTTCTGCCAAAATTCTGAATGTATCAAACCCATTTTATCTCATACCTTAAACCCAAACCCCTAACCTCTAACCCTAACTTTAACCCACTGGATGGGTCTCTGGACTGAAAAAAACCAGGCACATAACTAACCCTACCGTAACTCTAAACTCTGATTTGAGAAAGTGGCTTATTGAACACACAATAAGAAAAACTGAGAAACATTCTAATTATCCTGGAGAAGACCCCAAACTTTTAAGAATTGGTAGTACTACTGAAAATGGGGGTGTGAAGGTAGAGATAAAAACAGAAAAATCAATGGAACATCTAACTCAAATGTAAAGTCTCATATACCCTCCTTGTCTCAACTGGTAGATGGTTGCCATGTTTATTCTAAACCCAAAATCACAGAGTTTATTCTCAGGAGAGATCTTTGAACTGGAGGATATCAGGCACATACCCTAATCCCTGACTGGTAAGCCCTAAACCCTAACCCCAAGTTTAACCCTAACCCTAACACTAACCCTGACCCAAATGCTAACTCTCACCAAAACCCTAACACTAACCCTTAACAGTACACCCTAACCCTCTGGAGAGGTCTCTATACTGAAAATACCAGTCACATACCCTAACCTTAAAACAAACTTTAAATCAAACTCTGGCCCCAACCCTTACACTTACACTAGCAAAAATCTGGGATTTTGTCCTCTGGTGATGTCTCTGATTTGGAAAATACCAGGCATATACCCTAACCCTAATCCTAACCTGTAAGCACTAATCCCTAAACCTAATCCCTAAAATTGACCCTAACTGTAATACTAACACTAATCCTAACACTCTGGAGAGGTCTCTGAACTGCAAAATACCAGGCATATAATATAACCATAACACTAAGCCCAAGCCCAGAAGAAGTCTGGGGTTATATTCTCTGGTGAGTTCTTGAACTGCAAAATTCCAGGCGCATACCCTAGCCCTAACCCTTGACCTGAGAAAAATGCTTACTGAACACATGATAAGAAATGTTGAGAAGCAGCCTAGTTTTCCTAGAGATTACCCCAAACATTTAAAAATTGGTAGTATTGGGGCAACTGGGTGGCTCAGTTGGTTGAGCATCTGACTCTTGATTTTGGCTCAGGTCATGGTCTCAGGATTGTGAGACTGAGCCCCACATTGGGCTCCACACTGGACATGAAGCCTACTTAAGATTCTCTCTGTCCCTGTCTCTGTCTCTCTAAAAAAAAAAAAAAAAAAAAAAAGAATTGGTAATATTTCTGAAGATGGGTGTGAAGGTAGGGATAAAAACAAAAATAAATTCAGTATCTGTGTAAAGAGTATCTAGAGCCCCAAATCCCCTCCTTGCCTCAGCTTGATAAATGATGGCGATGTTTATTCTCATCCCAGAAGAAGTGTGGGGTTTAATTATTAGGAAAGGTCTCTGAATGGCAGGATACCTGACACATATCCTAACCCTAACTCTAACCCTAATCCATAACCCATAACCCATAACCATAACCCCTAACCCTAAAACTAACCATAACCCTAACCTTCTGAAGAGATCTCTGAGTGGTGAAATACCAGGCATATACCCAAGCCCTAACCTAACCCCTAATTCTTAACCCCTAACCTTAACCCTAACCCCAGCAGAAGTGTGGGATTTTATTCTCTGGAGGGGTCTCTGAACAGCAAAATACAAGGCACAGACCCTAACCCTAACAACAACAACAAAAGTTGAAAGAAACAAAAGTGGAAAAGAAAAAAGAGATCATACCTTTCTCTGAATTTTCAGACCATTTTCAAACTCTCTTAGAACTATCATAAAGACTATCATAAAAACTGGTTTTTTTATACAACAAAACTATTAGATGGTAGAAACAGTGTTTAAGAGTTTGGGTTACAGAGTAGACAGTTCTAGGCCTGCTACAAGAGAAAGTTCTAACTTTAACAAGTCAGTTCTCTGGGCCTCATTTTCGTCACCTGAAGAACACGAGTATTAACAGAACCTACCTCATGGGATCATCTTCACTGTGAGGATTAAATAAGACAAATATATAAAACACTGTAGTTGTTAACATAGTAAACACTCAATAAATGTCAGATATTGTGACATATTACTTTTCATCTTCAGAAACATATCACAAACAAAAAGAGAAAAGTTGTTTTTGTGAATGATCACATCCTGTTTTTGCCAGCTATACATACTTAAGAGGTGGTAATTCATCAATCAGGCTAGGGAATTTACATTCTAAAATTTTCTGTGATGGCACTTTAAATCATCATATTGTTAACAGGAAAAAAAAACCTGGGTTTTCCTGTAAAACTTGACTGCATTCCCCCCACATCGCAGTGTTTTGCCTTTCCTTTCGCCAAAGGCAATCCACCCTTCCTGCTGTATCTATTCTCAGACTCTGTCTTCTTCCTGCCTCCCACCCATAATCATGATTCTCCTCACTAGCCCCAGTTCTGATTGGATCCTTAGTTTGACTTCCGTTACAAAAGAAACACAGCTGCCAAGGTTGGGTACCTCTTCCTATAGCTCTTCACTCCCTGACATCACAAAAGAACAACAGTAAAGGTCATTTCCTCTGTTGTGCTCATTGTCAAGAAAAGAAAATTTTGTCCAAAGAATTGGGATTTTGCCCAGGCTTTCTGGGACCTTAATATTGCTAGAAATAACAAATCAGAGCAGCTTTAAGGTAAAAAGTACACTTTACTTTCTTTTACAGACTAAAGCAAAAGCAGAACTAAATAAATAAATAAATCAGTGAGTCCAATAGATGAGATATGTTGATGGCTTGGACTTGGGTAGCTAGCACCTAGCACTGTTGAACAGATAGTAAGCATCAAATAAATATTGAATGAATGAATGATGTAATAGCCACGGCAAATGAAATAACTAAATGTATTTGTAGATATTTATAGGTAAAACTGACAAGAATTAGTGTTGAATTCAATTTGGGAATGAAGCAGAAGGATTACCCTCAAGTTTCTAATTTGGGCAACTCAGTAGATAGTGTCTTGTCTTCTCAGGCTGTCATAACAAAAAGCAGAGACTTGGTGGCTTGCACAACAGATATTTAGTTCTATAGGCTGGATGTTCAAGATCAAGGTGCCAGTGTGGTCAGGTTCTGGTAAGAAATCTTTTCCTGGCTTATAGATGATTGCTTTCTCAGTGTCTTGCATGGTGGGCAGAGAGAAGAGGAGGAGAGAAGAAAGAAAGCTTCCTGGTCTCTTCTTATAAAGGACTTAATCCCATCATGAGGGCCCCATTCTCATGAGGTCATATAAACCTAATTAACTTCCCAAAGGCCTGGCCTCCAAATACTATCACATTGAAGGTTAGGGTTTCAAAATAGGATTCTGGAAGAGTACACTTCAGTCCATAGCAGATAGCAGTGTCATGTGCAGGATCAGGAGCCCTACAGAAAGAGTAGGTCAGTGAGTGGAGTAAATAAAAAGAAAGGAATCCATTTTGTGACATGTTAAGATTGAAGTCTAAAGGCAGGATTTCCCATGAGCCCTCAGAAGAAGTGGCTACCTTTTCTTCCTCATTTTTCTCACCATTGAGCCTGGAAATAAGGTAGGTACCCTTTACGTATCCTTGCTCCCCATTCCTGCTTCCAGTCCATTCTACCTCCCCCATACAAAGAAATATCTAGGTTGAGTCTCATAAAATCAGACTAAACCACCCTCTACCCTTCCTGGTTATAGTAGTCGTCCAGGTCACTCTCCCCTATTCCTTGAGTGTTTTAGCTTCTGGATCATTGTCACTCTCTCCAACACTATTCCTATCATAATTCTTGGTGATTTCAATATCTACATAGATGATTCTTCCTGTACTCTAGCCTCTCATATCCTTGACTTCTTCCACTGATCTTGTTCTTCCCCTTCCATTGTCACATCCTAACCTTGTCGCTGAAACTTTTGCAACCCCTGCATGATACTATAGGGGGATTAATCTACTTTTTGAAATTTTATATTTTAATGCACTTTATTGATATATAATTTACATAAAATAAAATGCACCTATTTTAAGTGTATCATCCAGTGACTTTTTTTTTAAAGGAAATTTCTATATTTAAAGATTTTATTTATTTATTTGACAGAGAGAAATCACAAGTAGATGGAGAGGCAGGCAGAGAGAGAGAGAGGGAAGCAGGCTCTCCAATGAGCAGAGAGCCCGATGCGGGACTCGATCCCAGGACTCTGAGATCATGACCTGAGCCGAAGGCAGCGGCTTAACCCACTGAGCCACCCAGGCGCCCCTCATCCAGTGACTTTTGACAAATACATATGCACATGCAACCACGAACCCAATCAAAATATACAATATATCTATTACCTCAGAAAGTTTCCTTGTGTTACTTTGCAGTCAGTTTTCCCCCACTGTAGCCCACTACTCCCTACCAGATCACTTATCTACCTTCTGTCACGATACATTGATTTGTATTTTCTAGGATTTTCTATAGATTGAATTGTACAGTATGTACTTTTGTTTGGCTTCTTTCACTCAGTGTAATTACTTTGGAGATTTACCATATTGTTATGTGCATCAATATCTCATTCTTTTCTATTGCTGAAGGGTATTTGGGTTATTTCCAGTTTTTTGGCTACTATGAATAAAGTTGCTATAAACATTCATGTACAAGTCTTTCTATGGCCATATGCTTTCACTTCTCTTGGATAAATACCTAGAATTAAAATTAATGGGTCATATGGTAGGTACATTTTTAACTTTGACAAACTCTTTATAAACCACTTGTACCATTTTACACTCCCAACCACAGTGTATCAGTTCTAATTGCTCCAAATTCCTGGTGATACTTGGTATGGTCAGTCTTTTTAATTTCAACTATTCCAATGTGTGTGTAGTAGTATCCTGTGCTTTTAATTTTCATTTCCCTGTTGACTAATGATGTTGAGCATTTTTTCATGTCTCTTTCATACAGTGTTTAAATCTTGTGCTCATTTTTAAGTTAGATAGTTTGTCATTGAGTTTTAAGAGTTCTTTATTCATATATTTTCTATATTTTGGATACAAACATTTTTCGTTTTCTTTACAGTTCTTATGAAAAGCAGATTTTAGCTTTCATGTAGCTCAATTTATTGAATTTTTCTTTTCTCTTCTTCACTTTCTGAATCCCAGCCAATTGACCTTCTTTCAGTTCCTTATAATGCCATGCTCAAGCAAGTTTCAAGGCTTTTGGATATGCTAATTGCTGTTTAGAATGCCTTCTTTATGCCTATTCACCTAGTTAACTCTTATTCTTTGAACTGAGATCAATTGCCACTTCCTCAGAAAAGCCTGTCTTAACAGACCCCATATAGATTGTGTTTTTCTCATAACATGCACATCCATCTTTCCTTCAAAGATTTTTTATCTCAGTTTAAAAGTAAGTTAATTTGGAAGATTATTTTTTTAGTATCTGTTATATATAATGTATATTGTATATGTATATGGAATATCTGATCTATTTTTTAAAATATTTTTATTTATTTATTTGACAGAGAGAGAGATCCCAAGTAGGCAGAGAGGAAGGCAGAGAGAGAGAGAGGGAAGCAAGCTCCCCGCTGAGTGAGAGCCTGATGCGGGGCTCGATCCCAGGACCCCAGACCACGACCCAAGCAGAAGGCAGAGGCCTTAACCCACTGAGCCACCCAGGCGCCCCTTTGATCTATTTTAAATACATTATTTGTTCAGTAAGACTTTATTGGGAGAGTCAATGGATGAGTGAAGAGTAGGGGGCCATACATAAACTCAAAGTATACATAAAAGTTCAATGCAGAAAATTATGTTGTTTTCAGTCAGTTAGCAAAAGATGCTCTGTATTTTTCACCATTATTTTTCTTACTATTGAAGTATAGTTAACATATAATGTTATATTAGTTTTAGGTATACAACATATTTATTGAGCAATTCTATACATTACTGAGTGCCCATCATAAGTGTAGTTGACTTCTGTCACCAAGCAACATTATTTTTTTTTTTTAAGATTTTATTTATTTATTTGACAGGCAGAGATCACAAGTAGGCAGAGAGGCAGGCAGAGAGAGAGGAGGAAGCAGGCTCCCTGCTGAGCAGAGAACCTGATGTGGGGCTCGATCCCAGTACCCTGGGATCATGACCTGAGCCGAAGGCAGAGGCTTTAACCCACTGAGCCACCCAGGCGCCCCACCAAGCAACATTATTACAATATTATTGAGTATATTCCCTATGCTGTACTTTTCATCTCCTTGACTTATTTGCTTTATAACTGAAAGTTCTTGCCTCTTAATTCTTTGTCTATTTTGCCTACTGCCACCCACTGCCCCTCTGGCAACCAGTCGTTTGTTCTCTATATTTAGAGATTGAGTTTGTTTGGGGTTTTTGTTTGTTTCCTTACTGTTTTGCATTTTAGATTCCACATATAACTGAAACCAGATGGTATTTGTCTTTCTCTGTCTGACTTTTTTCACTTACCATAAGATCTTCTAGGTCCACCCATGTTGTCACAAATGACAAAATCTCATTCCTTTTTTATGCCAAGTAATATTCCATTCATCTATTGATAGACACTGGGGTTGCTTTCATATTTTGGTTATTGTAAATAGTGATTCAGTAAATGTAGGGTTCATATATCTTTTCAAATTAGTGTTTTCATTTTCTCTGGGTAATACTCTGTTATTTCTTATCTTCCTGATACTAGCCATTCTGACTTGTGTGAAGGGAATCTATCATTGTGGGTTTGATTTGCATTTTCCTGATGATGAGTGACGTTGAGGATCTTTTCATGTATCTTTTGGCCATCTGGATGTCGTCTTTGGAGAAATATCTATTAAGTCTTCATTTTAATCAGATTATTCAGGACTTTTTGGTGTTCAGTTGTACAAATCTTTTTTAGATTTTATTTATTAATTTGAGAGAGAGAGCATGCACGAAGGAGTGAGGGAGCAAGAGAGGGAGCACAAGCAGGGTGAGGGGCAGAGGGAGAAGCAGGCTCCCCGCTGAGCAAGGAGCTCAATCCCGGGACTCTGGGATCCTGACCTGAGCCTAAAATACATGCTTAACCAACTGAGCCACTCAGGCGCCCCAATTGTATAAGTTCTTAACATATTTTGGATATTATCCCCTAATGAGTTATATTATTTGCAAATATTTTTTCTCATTCAGAATGTTGTATTTTTGTTTCATTAGAAGTTTCTTTTGCTGTGCAAAAGCTTTTCATTTTGGTGTAGTCCCAATAGCTTATTTTTGCTTGTTTCTCTTGCCTCAGGAGACATAGCCATAAATACGTTGCTAAAGCTGATGTCCAAGAGATTATTGCCTGTGTTTTCATCTAGGAATTTTATGGTTTTAACTCCTACATTTAGGCCTTTAATCCATTTTGAGTTTATTTTTGTGTATGGAGCGAAAAAGAAGTGGTCCAGTTTCATTCCGTTGCATTTTTTAGCTGTCCAGTTTTCCCGGCACAATTCATTGAAATGACTGCTTTTTCCCCATTGGATATTCCTGCCTCTTTTGACATAGATTTACTAACCATATAAGCATGGATTTATTTCTGGGCTATCTTGACCAGAATGATTGACCACATAGACCATTGATCTATGTGTCTATTCTTATATTGATTAGTATAGTCTTGTAGTATACTTTGAAGTAGGAACATGATACCTGTGGCTCTGTTCTTTCTCAAGATTCCTTTGGCTATTCAGGGTCTTCTGTGATTCCCTACAAATTTTACAATTATTTGTGCCAGTTCTGTGAAGAATACCATTAGCATTTGATAGCAATTGCATTGTATCTGTAGATTGCTTTGCATACTATAGATATTTTAACAAATTCTAACAATATTAATTCTGCCAATCTATGAGTACAATATATCTTTCCATTTGTTTATGTTATCTTAAATTTCTTTCATCAGTGTCTTATAATTTTCAGAGTACAGGTCATTCAACTCCTTGTGAAATTTACTCCCAGGTATTTTTTTTAAGTAGGCTCCACACCCAGGATGGAGCCCAACATGGGGCTTGAACTCATGACCCTGAGATCAAGATCTGAGCTGAAATCAAAAGTTGGACACTCAACTAACTGAGCCACCCAAGTATCCCAAATAGTTTTTTTCTCATGCAATTGTAAATGGGATTGTTTTCTTAATTTCTATTTCTGTTACTATATTATTGATGTATAGAAATGCAACAGATTTCTGTATAATAATTTTGTATCTTGCATCTTTGCTGAATTCATTTATTAGTTCTATTAGTTTTTTGGTGGAGTCTTTAGAGTTTTCCACAGAGGGTATTATGCTATCTGCAAATAGTGACAGTTTATCAATTTAGATCTTTCATTTCGTTTTCTTGTTTGACTGTTGCAGTTAGGACTTCCATTATTATATTGAATAAAAGTGGTGAGAGTGAACATCCTTTTCTTGTCCCTGATCTTAGAGGATAAGCCTTCAGTTTTGACCATTGGTTATGATGTTAGCTGTGGGTTTTTCATATATGAACTTTATTATGTTGAGATATGTGCCTTCCAAACCAACTTTGTTGAGAGTTTTTATCATAAATGGATGTTATATTTTGTTGAAAGGCTTTTCTGATCTATTGAGATGATAGTCATATGGTTTTTGTTCTTTCTTTTGTTAATATCCTGTATCACATTGATTGTTTTATGAATTTCAAAACATCCTTACATCCCTGAAGCAAATCCCACTTGATGATGGTGAATTGTCCTTTCAATGTATTGTTGAATGTTATTTGGTTGTATTTTGTTGAGGATTTTTCCATGTATGTTTATCAGGGATATTGGCCTATAGTTTCCTTCTGTAGTGTCTTTGGTTTTGGCATTAGGGTAATGGATCTATTAACCATTTTTTTAAAAATTTACATACAAAAGCTAGAACACCAATTCCTGGTGCCAAAATAAATTCCAAATAGATGAAACAAATGCAAAAACTGAAAGCCGAAAGATACTAAAAGAAAACACGGAAGAAAATCTTTATAATAAAACAAAATAAGAAAGGGTTGGGATTGGTTTTTTGTTTTTTGTTTTTGTATTTTGTAATCTTAATGTATATAATGACAGTGTAAGGAGATCAGAAAAAATGGACTGGGGCACCTGGGTGGCTCAGTGGATTAAGCCGCTGCCTTCGGCTCAGGTCATGATCTCAGTGTCCTGGGATCGAGCCCCGCATCGGGCCCTTTGCTCAGCGGGAGCCTGCTTCTCTCTCTCTCTCTGCCTGACTCTCCACCTACTTGTGATCTCTCTCTCTGTCAAATAAATAAATAAAATCTTTAAAAAAAAAAAAAAACCCATCTCTTCCATGGAGGCAGTGTTGAATTTACCTAAATTAAAATTTAAAAAAAAAAAAAAAAGAGAAAGAAAAAATGGACTGAGTAATAGATTCCATGTAAAATTTAATTTTTACATAAACCAGGTTTTAAGGTACCTGTAATGTGTATTAAAAGTGTTAATATCTTTAATATATAAATAAAATTGTCAAATCAGTAAGGAAAATGTCACTTTGTTTTTTAGGGTTTTTTTTTGCTTTTTTTTAAATCTTTAAAATTTATTTATTTTTTTCAGTGTAACAGTATTCATTGCTTTTGCACCACACCCAGTGCTCCATGCAATCCGTGCCCTCTCTAATACCCACCACCTGGTTCCCCCAACCTCCCACCCCCCCCCCACTTCAAACCCCTCAGATTGTTTTTCAGA